>NC_084624.1:11833703-11938703 GCF_033978795.1 Nerophis ophidion | reverse complement strand
GTGTGAGTTTTCCTTGCCCTTTTGTGGGTTCTTCCGAGGATGTTGTAGTCGTAATGATTTGTGCAGTCCTTTGAGACATTTGTGATTTGGGGCTATATAAATAAACATTGATTGATTGATTGATATTTCAGTGAGAGCCACATCATATTTTTTAACACTGAATACAACTAAATGCGTGCATTTTTAAGTAAGACCAACATTTCTAGAGTATAATAAGTCTCTTATTCTTTTTTATAACATTGTTATTCTGACGCTAACCCATAATGAATAAAATGTCATGTCTGTTGATCATGTTTTTGTTTGGCCATGTGCTGTTTGTCCTTTGGACTCTTACAGTTCCTGTTTTTTTCCACTCCCTTGTCTGGTTTCCTTGGTTACTCATTTTGTCCACCTGTCTCTGGTGGACAAAATGCCCTCTCACCTGCTTCCGAGCACTATTCAGAGGCAGTATTTAAGCTCGTCTTTGCCAGGCAGTCGCCCTGGCGTCAATGTGATCTTTTCTTGCTCTGTGCTGACTTGTTTCATGCCTTGCCATAGTTTCGTGCTTCATGCCATGCCAAGTAAGTTTTGTTTGATTTATGTTCATAGTCTGTTCATGCGCTAGCTTTGTTCCTTAGCCCAAGTTGTGCCTCCACTGTGAGCGATTTTTGTTTGTATCTTTTTTTAGTTTAAAATAAATCATGTTTTTACCTAAATGCCATGTCCCGAGTAGTCCGTCTGCCTTCCTGGGGGAACGACCCTGCAGCAAGCTGCGACCCCCCCATCGTGACATAAAATACTTCTTACCATTAATACGACTTCTTGAACAGGTGCGGTAGAAAACGGATGGATGGATTTAAATGCATGAGAATGTTTTATATTTTGCATGTTATTTTTAGCACTGTGATTACCAGCGAAATTATTCCTAATTATCGTGTTAAGCAATGTCAGCTAAGATTTATCTGAGAGCCAGGTGCAGTCATCAAAAGAGCCACATCTGGCTCTAGAGCCATAGGTTCCCTACCCAAGTGTTAACGGGTCAGTTTTGAGCCATGTCTTAAATCAGCTGTAAAATACACTAAAAACAATCATCTATCATCCAATTTGTTTCTCATCTCTTGGTTACCTTGTTAGGCTTCCTTATCCATGAAAATATTGGTTTTAATATTTTAATAATTTGGTGAGGGCTATTGGGCCTTTTTTTGTCAATTAAAAAAATGGTCAAATGAACCTCTATAGAGTCGTATAAATAAATAAAATGTTGTTGTGTTACCTGACTATTACTGAGGGGTATTAGAACACATCTCTTAAACAAAATGTGTTGTATTTATTTATTCGTTTTAATAATTTTATACTGAATTGACCTCACATGTCTGGACATGCCCGTCTTTGTTTGTTTTTGTACTTGATAACAAGGTAAAATGAGAATCCCCTAAAATATAAACACATGATTGGGAGAAGAGCTGGCTGTCAGTGTGTTCAGTTTTGGCTCTAATTATTGCTTAAAGGGGAACATTATTGCAATTTCAAAAGGGTTAAAAACAATAAAAATTAGTTCCCAGTGGCTTGTGGTATTTTTTGAAATTTTTTCCAAAATTTTACCGGTCTCGGAATATCCCTAAATAAAGCGCCTTATTTTCGACTCTCTGCGAAGACACTGGCCATTTCCCTGTGACGTCACACAGTGCTGCCAATGTAAACAAACAATGGGAATACCACAGCAAGATATAGTGACATTAGCTCGGATTCAAACTCTGATTTCAGCGACTTAAGCGATTCAACAGATTACGCATGTATTGAAACAGATGGTTAGAGTATGAAAGTATTGAAGAAGAAACTGAAGCTATTGAGCGAATTCATAGTCATAGCATGGCCGAATAGCTGCGTTAGCATCGCCGGTAAAATGTGCGGACCAAACGATCAGGACTTTCGCATCTTTTGACACTGGAGCAACTTAAATCCGTCGATTGGTAAGTGTTTGTTTCGCATTAAATGTGGGTGGAAGGAAACGTAATATAGTTGCAAATGCATCTACAGGTTATCCATACATCTCTGTTCCATGTCTGCTTTAGCACCGCCGGTAAATAGCATGTTAGCATCGATTAGCTGGCAGTCAACATCAACAAAACTCACCTTTATGATTTCGTTGAGTATCGTTGCAAATGCATCTGCAGGTTATCCATACATCTCTGTGCCATGTCTGCCTTAGCATCGCCGGTCAAATGTGGAGACACTCTGGCACATTCAATGGGGGTCTGGCGGCAGACACTTTCGCATCTTCGGGCCAGTGGTGCAACTTGAATCCCTCCCTGTTAGTGTTGTTACACCCTCCGACAACACACCGTCGAGGCATGATGTCTCCAAGGTTCCAAAAAATAGTCAAAAAAACTGAAAATAACAGAGCTGACCCGGTGTTTGTAATGTGTTGAAAATGAAAATGGTGGGTTTGTTACCTCGGCGACGTCACATTCTGACGTCATCGCTAAAAGACCGATAAACAGAAAGGCGTTTAATTTGCCAAAATTCACCCTTTTAGAGTTCGGAAATCGGTTAAAAAAATAGATGGTCTTTTTTCTGCACCATCAAGGTATATATTGACGCTTACATAGGTCTGGTGATAATGTTCCCCTTTAAAGGGGAACATTATCGTCAATATATACCGTCAGTATATAGTGTCAATATATACCTTGATGTTGCAGAAAAAAGACCAAGTACTTTTTTAACCGATTTCCGAACTCTTCATGGGTGAATTTTGACAAATTAAACGCCTTTGTGTTTATCGGTCTTTTAGCGATAACATCAGAACGTGACGTCACCGAGGTAACACACCCGCCATATTCATTTCCACATTACAAACACCGGGTCTCAGCTCTGTTATTTTTCGTTTTTTCTACTATTTTTTTGGAACCTTGGAGACATCATGCCTCGACGGTGTGTTGTCGGAGGGTGTAACAACACTAACGGAGGGATTCAAGTTGCACCACTGGCAAGAAATCTGCCGCCAGACCCCCATTGAATGTACCAAAGTGTCTTCACATTTGACCGGCGATGCTAAGACAGACATGGCACAGAGATGTATGGATAACCTGCAGATGAATTTGCAACGATTAAGTCAACAAAATCACAAAGGTGAGTTTTGTTGATGTTGATTTATGTGCTAATCAGACATATTTGGTCACGGCATGACTGCCAGCTAATCGATGCTAACATGCTACGCTAATCGATACTAACATGCTATTTACGCTAGCTGTATGTACATTTGAAACAGGATACCCACATTCAATGCGAAACAAACACTTACCAATCGACGGATTTAAGTTGCTCCAGTGTCACAAGATGCGATAGTCCTGATCGTTTGGTCTGCCAATTTACCGGCGATGCTGTTAAGGCAGCCATGCTATGGGCCACTTCATTAGGTACACCCACGCTATGGCCGAATAGCGTCAATAGCTATTCGCTCAATAGCTTCAATTTCGTTTTCGCTATCTGCCTCCATACTCCGACCATCTGTTTCAATACATGCGTAATCTGTTGAATCGCTTATGCCGCTGAAATCCTAGTCTGAATCCGAGCTAATGTCGCTATATCTTGCTGTGGTAACCGCCATGTTGTTTGTATTGGCAGCCCTGTATGACGTCACAGGGAAATGGACAGTGGTTTCGAAGATAGCGAAAATAAGGCACTTTAAAGCTTTATTTAGGTAAAATTTTGAAAAAAACTTCAAAAAATACAACAAGCCACTGGGAACTGATTTTTTTATTGTTTTTAACCCTTTTGAAATTGTGATAATGTTCCCCTTTTAATAATCTTATTTTTATAACTGGGTCGAAACCGGCCCTTATAACACCAAGGTCATAATTTCAACCAGAGCATTTTATAATTTAGTGAAAAAAAAAAGAAAGTTTTGTTTTGTTGAAATAGAGGTTCCTGACAAAAGTCAAAAAGCCTTGATGCAAAAAAATACATTTGAGCGGTTCTTTTATGCATTTAAAAACTAAAACGGGTCAGGTCCAACCCTAACACAAGACGAAGGTTAAAAGAAACTAAATGAGCTCAAATATACATACAAATGAGACATATTGATGCAATGTGTACATATAGCTAGCCTAAATATTTGTATCTTTTTCTCCCATTCCCCCCCCTTGTTTACCTGTATCTCACCTTTTTTGTAAGGGGCGCCGGAAGTTGGCAGACCTGTCAGCGATCCTGTTCTGTCTCCCTGTAATGTTTGTCTGATCTTGAAAGGGATTGTGCTGAAAATTTTAATTTTCCTGACGGAACTCTCCTGAAGGAATAAATAAAGTACTATCTATCCATCTATCCATCTATCCATCTATCCATCTATCCATCTATCCATCTATCCATCTATCTATCTATCCATCTATCCATCTATCTATCTATCTATCTATCTATCTATCCATCCATCCATCCAAATAGCATGCTAGCATCGATTAGCTTGCAGTCATGCAGGGACCAAATATGTCTGATTAGCACTCCACACAAGTGAATAACATCAACAAAACTCACCCTTGTGCATTCACGCACAACGTTAAAAGTTTGGTGGACAAAATGAGACAGAAAAAGAAGTGGCATAAAACACGTCCTAGAAAGTCAGAGAAAGTTGTAGATGTAAACAAAGCACGGTGCGTTCAAGGACCGCCAGAATTAGTAGGACAAAACGGTGGCTCGCCAAATACTCGAATCAGTGAAGCATGTTTAAAATAAACAGTGTGCTTTATAACAATTAAGGAGGTTTGTGTCATGTTTGTCCTCCTGCAGAAACCATATTAAAACAAAATATAAAAGTTTAAGAGCAACATTTCTCAAAGAGCTGTTACAAAGAATTTAGGGATTTCACCATTTGCAGTCCGTAATATCATCAAAAGGTTCAGAAAATATGGAGAAATCCCAGCATGTAACATTGAATGCCCATGACCTTCGATCCCTCAGGCGGTACTGCATCAAAAAGCAACATCAGTGTGTTAGGGATATCACCACAAGGGCCCAGGAACACTTCAGAAAACCACTGTCGGTAACTGCAGTTTGTCGCTACATCTGTAAGTGCAAGTTAAAACCATAGTATGCAAAGCGGAAGCCATTAATCAACAACACCCAGAAATGGCGCTGGCTTCTCTGGGTCAGAGCTCATCTAAGATGGACTGATGCAAAGTGGAAATGTGTTTATTGGTCTGCCAGGTCCACATTTCAAATAGTTTTTTGGAAACTGTGGACGTCGTGTCCTCCTGAACAAAGAGTAAAACAAAACATCGGGATTGTTAAAGGCACAAAGTTCAAAAGCCAGCAAACAATTAATTATACACTTATTCAATAACACCACCTTAACTTTTGACAACTAAACAATTATAGACTTATTTAATAATACCACCTTAACTTTGTACAACCAAACAATAATACACTTGTTTAATAACAACAAAACAATTATACACTTATTTAATAATACCACCTTACTTTTGACAACCAAACAATTATACACTTTTTTAATAATACCACCTTAACATTTGACAACCACTTATACACTCATTCAATAATACCACCTTAACATTGGACAACCAAACAATTAGAAATGTATTTAGTAATACCACCTTAACATTTGACAAGAAAACAATTATACACTTTAACATTTGACAAGAAAACAATTAACACCTATTTAATAATACCACCTTAACATTTGACAACAAAACAGTTATACACTTATTTAACAATGCCACCTTAAGTTTTGACAACAAAACAATGATACACTTATTTAATAATACCACCTTAACATCTGACAAGAAAAAAAATTATGAACGTATTCAATAATACACCTTAACATTTGACAACAAAACAATGATACACTTATTTAATAATACCACCTTAACATTTGACAACAAAACAATGATACACTTATTTATTATTACCACCTTAACATTTGACAACAAAACAATGATACACCTATTCAATAATACCACCTTAACTTTTGACAACAAAACAATGATACACTTATTTAATATTACCACCTTTACATTAGACAACAAAACAATTATACACGTATTTAATAATACCATCTTAACATCATCGGACAAGAAAAAAATTATACACCTGTTCAATAATGCCACCTTAACATTTGACAACAAAACAATGATACATTCGTTTAATAATACCACCTTAACATTTGACAAGAAAAAAAATTATAAACGTATTCAATAATACCACCTTAACATTTGACAACAAAACAATGATACACTCATTTAATAATACCACCTTAACATTAGACAACAAAACAATGATACACTTATTTAATAATACCACCTTAACATTTGACAACAAAACAATGATACACTTATTTAATATTACCACCTTTACATTAGACAACAAAACAATTATACACCTATTTAATAATACCACCTTAACATCGGACAAGAAAAAAATTATACACCTGTTCAATAATACCACCTTAACATTTGACAACAAAACAATAATACACTTATTTGATAATACCACCTTAACATTTGACAACAAAACAATTATACACTTATTTAATAATACCACCTTAACATCTGACAAGAAAAAAAAATTATAAACGTATTCAATAATACATCCTTAACATTTGACAACAAAACAACGATACACCTATTCAATAATACCACCTTAACATTTGACAACAAAACAATGATACGTTTATTTAATATTACCACTTTTGCATTAGACAACAAAACAATGATACACTTATTTAATAATACCACCTTAACATCGGACAAGAAAAAAAATTATACACCTGTTCAATAATACCACCTTAACATTTGACAACAAAACAATGATACACTTATTTAATAATACCACTTTAACATTTGACAACAAAACAATGATATACTTTTTTTAAGAATACCATCTTAACATTAGACAACAAAACAATTATACACTTATTTAATAATACCACCTTAACATCTGACAAGAATACAATTATACACCTATTCAATATCACCACCTTAACATTTGACAACCAAACAATTACACAAAGTAACTCAGTAAAGAATTTGGGTTTTATCTTCCACCCAACTCTCTCATTTGAGTCACACATTAAGAGTGATACTAAAACCGCCTTCTTTCATCTCCATAATATTCATCCCATTTTGTCCACCACAGAGGCTGAGGTCATTATTCATGCCTTCATTGCGTCTCGTATTATTTTGAAGTTTCCTTATGTCTAGCGTTAAAACATTACAGTTGGTACAGAATGCGGCTGCTTGTCACGCCCACGAGATCATGTTTCGTTTTTGTCATGTTTGGTTTTGTCTTTTCGACAATCTGTTCCTATGTTTGCACTTCCCTGTTTGTTTTATCATCATAGCTACTCATTGATTTTCGCCTTGCCCGCATGTCACGCCCCTTTCCTCAGCTCTCACACCTGTTGTTATCATTGCAATTATTTAAGCCACAGTTACCAGGTAGTCGGCCTGGCAACTTTCCAAATTCCTCAAACTGCCTTCATGCCATGCAATTGCTCTATAATCATTCCGTCCATATCATAGTAAGTTTTTGTTATTCATGCCACAGTGCAAGTGTTTTGTTTCTTGTTTATAGTTTATAGCCTTTGTGCAAGTCTTTTGTTTTTCATTCGTCAAGTGTGTTCTCTGCCATTGTGCGCCCTTTTTGTTTGTTCCTGTTTTCAGTTATAGTGTAAATAAACATGTACTTGCATTCTCGCCTGGCTCGTGGCAATTTTCCTTTGCGTCGGAGAAACAATCCAAGTCATAGTCCAAATCCTGACACTGCTAGACTTTTGACAAGAACAAGAAAGTTTGATCATATTACGCCTATACTGTATATACCTTTATGTACCTATATACATATGTGGATGTTGCCCTCCCGTGGGTCCTCCAGACCACCAAGCATTGCCATGCGAGCCCTTATCAGGGTTACAATAGTCTTTATTTTGAATTTTGCCGCAGGTTGCTTTTCAGCAATGTTTCCTTTCGTCGCTCTCGCTTCAGCTCCATCAATGTTTCTCCTCCAGGCTGCTGCTTATCCCGGAGCGACAGCTGGTTAGACAATAAGGCCCACCTGGGCCATCTACGCACCTGTTGCTGACTTTGAGGCCGGTCCTGGCACACACCTTTACGCTCCAGGCCCGCAGGCCACGACCCCCTCCACAATATATATACCTATTCATATACCTATACTGTATATAGCTCTACATACATATATATATATATACCTATATACATATATACCTACATAGGATGTCATCAGCATAACACTGAGAGCTAACAGTGTATTTATGTATGATGTCACCTAGCAGCAGCAGCAGCCTAGAACCGACAGTAAATTACCGATGGTAAATTGTTTTCTTGGCATTAAGGAATATCAAATCAGGGAATTTGTCATACACAAGTATTGCCGACTTTGATGTTAGATATTTATTCTTGCCACGTGTAAACATTTCTCGCCAATAGGCCTCTCCCGACGCAGGTGTACCTAATGCTATGGCTGTGTGTCATCCATCATCAAAGCAGAGATGATAGCGTGATGCATGTCCACTCAGACGGACGTGGTACACCTTAACAGCTCTCAGGCTGCACTCCCCACTAAAACCTATTAGTTGTCATAAAGGCCTCATTTCCTACAGTTGCAGGCCAAGAGACGACGCTGACATGATCTATTTCTCTTGTGATGAATGCACCAATCTGCTGCCCTGTCCACCTAATTTGTCATCATGTGACACCATCCTCGTGCGTCCCTGCGAAAATAAGCGTGCGGCGGGCCCCTTAGTGGGATGAAAGTTGTATGCAGCTTTGTTAATGGCACATTTATTTAAATAAATTTATTAAAATATTCATAAATATATACATTTCTCGAATAAAAATGGCACATTTATTTGATATATTATTTGAAGTGTGTTACAAATAGTGCAATGTATTGGAGCCTTTGGAGGGGGTTCATTTGTGCATGTTTTTGCCAGTAAGTAACTGTGGTGTGTTCAACGACCCTGGGTTAAAGTTGCAGGACAGGGGTCGGCAACCCAAAACGTTGAAAGAGCCACATGGGACTGTTATAAACATTTCTGAAATAAAAATGCCACATTTATTTGATATAGTATTTACATTTTTTTACAAATAGTGCAATTTATTGGAGCCTTTGGAGGGGGTTCATTTGTGCATGTTTTTGCCAGTAACTGTGGTGTGTTCAAGGACCCTGGATTAGAGTTACAGTACAGGGGTCGGCAACCCAAAAATTTGAAAGAGCCACATGGTACTATATATAAACATTTCTGAAATAAAAATGCCACATTTATTTGATATAGTATTTAAATTTTTTACAAAAAGTTCAATTTATTGGAGCCTTTGGAGGGGGTTCATTTGTGCATGTTTTTGCAAGTAAGTAACTGTGGTGTGTTCAAGGACCCTGGATTAAAGTTACAGTACAGGGGTCGGCAACCCAAAACGTTGAAAGAACCACATGGGACTATAGATAAATATATATATATAAAAAAAAGGGCACATTTATTTGATATATTATTTTAATTATATTACAAATATTGCAATTCATTGGAGCTTTGGGTTAATTTTTGCATGTTATTGCCAGTAAGTAACTGTGGTGTGTTCAAGGACCCTTTATTAGATTTACAGGACAGGGGTTGGCAACCCAAAACGTTGAAACAGCCACATGGGACTATACATAAACATCTTTAAAATAAAAATGCCACATTTATTTGATATAGTGTTTTAATTTTTTACAAATATTGCAATTTATTGGAGCCTTTGGACGGGGTTCATTTTTGCATGTTATTGCCAGTAAGTAACTGTGGTGTGTTCAAGGACCCTGGGTTAAGGTTACAGGACAGGGGTCGCCAACCCAAAACGTTGAAAGAGCCACATGGGACAATATATAAATATTGGAAAAAAAAAAAAAGGGCACGTTTTTTTAATATATAATTTTTATTATATTACAAATATTGCAATTTTTTTGGAGCTTTGGGTTCATTTTTGCATGTTATTGCCAGTAAGTAACTGTGGTGTGTTCAAGGACCCTTTATTAGAGTTACAGGACAGGGGTCGGCAACCCAAACGTTGAAAGAGCCACATGGGACTATATATAAACATTTCTAAAATAAAAATGGCGCATTTATTTGATATATTATTTGAAGTGTGTTAAAAAAATGCTATTTATTGGAGCCTTTGGAGGGGGTTCATTTGTGCATGTTTTTGCCAGTAAGTAACTGTGGTGTGTTCAAGAACCCTGGGTTAAAGTTACAGGACAGAGGTCAACAACCCAAAACGTTGAAATACCCACGTGGGACTGTATATAAAAATTTCTAAAATAAAAATGGCACATTTATTTAATATATTATTTGAATTGTGTTACAAATAGTGCAATGTATTGGAGCCTTTGGAGGGGGTTGATTTTTGCATGTTATTGCCAGTAAGTAACTGTGGTGTGTTCAAGGACCCTTTATTAGAGTTACAGGACAGGGGTCGGCAACCCAAAAAGTTGAAAGAGTCACATGGGACTATATGTAAACGTTTCTAAAATAAAAATGGCACATTTATTTGATATATTATTTGAATTGTGTTACAAATAGTGCAATGTATTGAAGCCTTTGGAGGGGGTTCATGTGTGCATGTTATTGCCCGTAAGTAACTGTGGTGTGTTCAAGGACCCTGGGTTAAAGTTACAGGACAGGGCTCGGCAACCCAAAACGTTGAAAGAACCACATGGGACTATATGTAAACATTTCTAAAATAAAAATGGCACATTTATTTGATATATTATTTGAAGTGTGTTAAAAAAATGCTATTTATTGGAGCTTTTGGCGGGGGTTCATTTGTGCATGTTTTTGCCAGTAAGTAACTGTGGTGTGTTCAAGGACCCTTTATTAGAGTTACAGGACAGGGGTCGGCAACCCAAAACGTTGAAAGTGCCACATGGGACTATATATAAACATTTCTAAAAATAAATATGGCAAATGTTTTGGATTTATTATTTGAATTATGTTACAAATAGTGCAATTTGTGGGAGCCTCTGGAGGGGGTTCATTTTTGCATGTTCTTGCCAGTAAGTAACTGTGGTGTGTTCATGGACCCTGGATTAGAGTTACAGTACAGGGGTCGGCAACCCAAAACACAAAACATTCAGACAGCCACGTGGGACTATATATAAACATTTCTAAAATAAAAATGGTGCATTTATTTGATATATTATTTGAAGTGTGTTAAAAAAAATGCTATTTATTGGAGCCTTTGGAGGGGGTTCATGTTTGCATGTTATTGCCCGTAAGTAACTGTGGTGTGTTCAAGGACCCTGGGTTATAGTTACAGGACAGGGGTTTGGCAACCCAAAACGTTGAAAGAACCACATGGGACTATATGTAAACATTTCTAAAATAAAAATGGCATATTTATATGATATATTATTTGAAGTGTGTTAAAAAAATGCTATTTATTGGAGCCTTTGGAGGGGGTTCATTTTTGCATGTTATTGCCAGTAAGTAACTGTGGTGTGTTCAAGGACCCTTTATTAGAGTTACAGGACAGGGGTCGGCAACCCAAAAAGTTGAAAGAGTCACATGGGACTATATGTAAAAGTTTCTAAAATAAAAATGGCACATTTATTTGATATATTATTTGAATTGTGTTACAAATAGTGCAATTTATTTGAGCCTTTGGAGGGGGTTCATGTTTGCATGTTATTGCCCGTAAGTAACTGTGGTGTGTTCAAGGACCCTTGATTAAAGTTACAGGGCAGAGGTCGACAACCCAAAACGTTGAAATAGCCACATGGGACTATATATAAACATTTCTAAAATAAAAATGGCGCATTTATTTGATATATTATTTGAAGTGTGTTAAAAAAATGCTATTTATTGGAGCCTTTGGAGGGGGTTCATTTGTGCATGTTTTTGTCAGTAAGTAACTGTGGTGTGTTCAAGAACCCTGGGTTTAAGTTACAGGACAGAGGTCAACAACCCAAAACGTTGAAATAGCCACGTGGGACTATATATAAAAATTTCTAAAATAAAAATGGCACATTTATTTAATATATTATTTGAATTGTGTTACAAATAGTCCAATTTATTGGAGCCTTTGGAGGGGGTTGATTTTTGCATGTTATTGCCAGTAAGTAACTGTGGTGTGTTCAAGGACCCTTTATTAGAGTTACAGGACAGGGGTCGGCAACCCAAAACGTTGAAAGAGCCACATGGGACTATATGTAAACATTTCTGAAATAAAAATGCCACATTTATTTGATATAGTATTTACATTTTTATACAAATAGTGCAATTTATTGGAGCCTTTGGAGGGGGTTCATTTGTGCATGTTTTTGCCAGTAAGTAACTGTGGTGTGTTCAAGGACTCTGGATTAGAGTTACAGTACAGAGGTCGGCCGCCCAAAACGTTGAAAGAGCCACATGGGACTATATATAAAAATTTCTAAAATAAAAATGCCACATTTATTTGATATAGTATTTTAATTATATTACAAATATTGCAATTTATTTGAGCTTTGGGTTCATTCTTGCATGTTATTGCCAGTAAGTAACTGTGGTGTGTTCAAGGACCCTTTATTAGAGTTACAGGACAGAGGTCGGCAACCCAAAATGTTGAAAGAGCCACATGGGACTATATATAAACATTTCTAAAATAAAAATGGCGCATTTATTTGATGTATTATTTGAAGTGTGTTAAAAAAATGCTATTTATTGGAGCCTTTGGAGGGGGTTCATTTGTGCATCGTTTTGCTAGTAAGTAACTGTGGTGTGTTGAAGGACCCTGGGTTAAAGTTACAGGACCGGGGTTGGCAACCCAAAACGTTGAAAGAGCCACATGGGACTATATATAAACATTTTGTAAAATAAAAATGGCGCATTTATTTGATATATTATTTGAAGTGTGTTAAAAAATGCTATTTATTGGAGCCTTTGGAGGGGGTTCATTTGTGCATCGTTTTGCTAGTAAGTAACTGTGGTGTGTTGAAGGACCCTGGGTTAAAGTTACAGGACCGGGGTTGGCAACCCAAAACGTTGAAAGAGCCACATGGGACTATATATAAACATTTTGTAAAATAAAAATGGCGCATTTATTTGATATATTATTTGAAGTGTGTTAAAAAATGCTATTTATTGGAGCGTTTGGAGGGGGTTCATTTGTGCATGTTTTTGCCAGTAGGTAACTGTGGTGTGTTCAAGGACCCTGGGTTAAAGTTAGAGGACAGGGGTCGGCAACCCAAAAAGTTGAAAGAGCCACATGGGACTACATGTAAACGTTTCTAAAATAAAAATGGCACATTTATTTGATATATTATTTGAATTGTTACAAATAGTGCAATTTATTTGAGCCTTTGGAGGGGGTTCATGTTTGCATGTTATTGCCAGTAAGTAACTGTGGTGTGTTCAAGGACCCTGGGTTAAAGTTACAGGACAGGGTCGGCAACCCAAAACGTTGAAAGAACCACATGGGACTATATGTAAACATTTCTAAAATAAAAATGGCACATTTATTTGATATATTATTTGAAGTGTGTTAAAAAAATGCTATTTATTGGAGCCTTTGGAGGGGGTTCATTTGTGCATGTTTTTGCCAGTAAGTAACTGTGGTGTGTTCCATGACCCTGGGTTAAAGTTAGAGGACAGGGGTCGGCAACCCAAAATTTTTGCAATTTTTGTACAGAATGCCACTACAATAGTTTAAAACAAATAAAGTGCACTTTTGTGCATGATGTCACACAAGATATTTCAATAAGTGTAGAAAAAAATGAGTTGCATAATAGGAAATCAAATAGTGTATGTCCTTCACCATGTGGTAGGTTCTTGCGGATGTTGTCTCCTTTTGTTGTTGACTATTTTATTTTATACAGTGTTGCTTCGGCATTTTGTGGGTGTGGCACCGGCCGAGATGTTGGCGTGCAGAGTTTCAATTACTCTTCATGGTCTAGCGCAGGGGTAAGGAACCTGTGGCTCACGGAAATACATTTTGAAATATTTGGCTTTCAGGGCTCTCTCAGCCAAAAAGGTTCCCGACCCCTGGTCTAGCGGGTGACTTTTAAAATGTTGCTACAAATTAGCAGTATACATCCATCCATCCATCTTCTTCCACTTATCCGAGGTCAGGTCGCGGGGGCAACAGCCTAAGCAGGGAAGCCCAGACTTCCCTCTCCCCAGCCACTTCGTCTAGCTCTTCCCGGGGGATCCCAAGGCGTTCCCAGGCTGGCCTAGAGACATAGTCTTCCCCGTGGCCTCCTACAGGTCGGACGTGCCCTAAACACCTCCCTAGGGAGGCGTTCGGGTGGCATCCTGACCAGATGCCCGAACCACCTCATCTGGCTCCTCTCCATGTGGAGGAGCAGTGGCTTTACTTTGATGAGAGAGCTTCTCACCCTATCTTTAAGGGAGAGCCCCGCCACCCAGCGGACGAAGCTCATTTCGACCGCTTGTACCCGTGATCTTGTCTTTTCGGTCATAACCCAAAGCTCATGACCATAGGTGAGGATGGGAACGTATATCAACCGGTAAATTGAGAGCTTTGCCTTCCGGCTCAGCTCCTTCTTCACCACAACGGATCGATACAGCGTCCGCATTACTGAAGACGCCGCACCGATCCGCCTGTCGATCTCACGATCCACTCTTCCCTCACTCGTGAAGAAGACTCTGAGGTACTGGAACTCCTCCACTTGGGGCAAGATCTCTTCCCCAACCCAGAGATGGCACTCCACCCTTTTCCGGGCGAGAACCATGGACTCGGACTTGGAGGTGCTGATTCCCATCCCAGTCGCTTCACACTCGGCTGTGAACCGATCCAGTAAGAGCTGAAGATCCTGGCCAGATGAAGCTTTGGGACCACATCATCTGCAAATAACAGAGACCTAATCCTGCAGCCACCAAACCGGATCCCCTCAACGCCTTGACTGCGCCTAGAAATTCTGTCCATAAAAGTTATGAACAGAATGGGTGACAAAGGGCAGCCTTGGCGGAGTCCAACTCTCACTGGAAACGTGTCCGACTTACTGCCGGCAATGCGGACCAAGCTCTGACACTGATCATACAGGGAGCGGACTGCCACATTAGCAGTAATGCTACTTTTTGTAGCAACGCTTTTGCCCCACACTTGACATATTACGGTTGTCTGTTTGATGCTGTTTTTCTGGGGAATTAATTTTTCCTTCATTTTTTACCAGATTGGCACCTTCTCTCTCTAGTATTACCACTCGCACAGCTCCGCTTGCACTACCTGCCACAGCTACCTCTCTGCTCCGTGAGGGCGTATGACATTACACGCGCGACAGTACAGGTGCTGTTCATATTATTAGAATATCATGAAAAAGTGGATTTATTTCAGTAATTATATTCAGAACACGAAACTTACATATTATATCAATTCATTACACACATAGTGTTTATTTCTTTAAATTTTGATGATTAGTACTGACAATTACTGAAAATCCCAAATTCAGCATCTCAGAAAATTAGAATATCAGTTACGACTCGTACGAAAAAATATTTTTTAGAAATGTGGGCCAACTGAAAAGTATGAACATGGAAAGTTTCAGCATGTACGGCAATCAATACTTAGTTGCAGCTCCTTTTGCCTGAATTGCTGCCGCAATACGACGTGGCTTGGAGTCCACCAGTCTGTTGCACTCCTCAGGTGTTATGAGAGCCCAGGTTGCTTTAATAGTGGCCTTTCTGCTCTTCGGCATTGTTGGGTCTGGCATCTCGCATCTTCCGCTTCACAATACCCCGTAGGTTTTTTATGGGGTGAAGGTCAGGTGAGTTTGCAGGCCAATCAAGAACAGGGATACCATGGTCCTTAAACCAGGTACTGGTAGATTTGGCACTGTGTGCAGGTGCCAAGTCATGTTGGAAAATGAAATCTTCACCTCCCATAAAATTGGTCCGCGGCAGGCAGCATAAAGTGTTCTAAAACTTCCTGGTAGACTGCTGCATTGACCCTAGACCTCAGGAAACACAGTGGACCAAAACCAGCAGATGACATGGCACCCCAGACCATTACCGATTGTGGAAATTTGACACTGGACTTCAGGCAACGTGGATTCTGTGCCTCTCCTGTCTTCCTCCAGACTCTGGGACCTTGATTTCCAAAGCAGATACAAAATTTACTTTCATCTGAAAACATAACTTTGGACCACTCAGCAGCAGTCCAGTCCTTTTCGTTTTGAGCCCAGGCGAGACGCTTTTGACGTTGTCTCTTATTCAAGTGTGGCTTTACACAAGGAATGCGACAGCTGAAGCACATATCTTGCATAAGTCGGTGCGTGGTGGTTCATGAAGCACTGACTCCAGCTGCAGTCCACTCTTTGTGGATATCCCCCACATTTTTTAATCGTTTTTTTTTTGACAATCCTCTCCAGGGCGCGGTTATCCCTCTTGCTTGTACACTTTTTTCTAGCACATCTTTGTCTTCCCTTCGCCTCTCTATTAATGTGCTTGGACACAAAGCTCTGGGAACATCCAACCTCTTTGGCAATGACCTTTTGTGTCTTGCCCTCCTTCTTTAAAGTATCAATGGTCATCTTTTGGACAGTTGTCAAGTCAGCAGTCTTCCCCATGATTGTGTGTCATACAGAATCAAAACGAGAGACCATTTAAAGGCTTTTCCAGCTGTTTTGAGTTAGATAGCTAATTAGAGTGTGGCACCAGGTATCTGACCTTTTCACCATATTTTAATTTTCTGAGATGTTGAATTTAGGGTTTTCATTGGTTGTCAGCTATAATCATCTCCTTTTTGGCAAAAAACACTTGAAATGTATCGGTCTGTTTGAAATGAATGTATACATTCTACAAGTTTGACTTTCTAAATGGAATTAATGAAATAAATCAACTTTTTCATGATATTCTAATAATATGACCAGCACCTGTATGTGACGTTTGTAAGAAGGTGTGCTTGTTTTATCTCTCTATGAGAAGGAGAGACAAGAAAGAGTGAGAAGAGCCGGTAGTGTAATGCCCGCAGCTAAAAGCAACTACGTGAGGACGTATACCGCATTTTTCGGATTATAAATCGCTGCGGAGTATACGTCGCACCAGCCGAAAATGCATAATAAAGAAGGAAAAAAACATATATACGTCGCACTGGAGTATAAGTCGCATTTTTTAGGGAAATTCATTTGATAAAACCCAACACCAAGAATAGGCATTTGAAAGACAATTTAAAATAAATAAAGAATAGTGAACAACAGGCTGAATAAGTGTACGTTATATGAGGCATAAATAACCAACTGAGAAGGTGCCTGCTATGTTAACCTAACATATTATGAACATGCTATACCTTTACCAAACAATCTGTCACTCCTAATCGATAAATCCCATGAAATCTTTTTCCTCGATGTCTCTTCTAAACAACTCTGCCAACTCCAAAGGTATGCGGCGCTTTCTCTTGTCGTTTTCTGCTGCATATTTCACTACATCCAGCTTGTAATCAGCAGTACATGATTTCATTTTCGGTGCCATTTTTGTTCAGCCCTTCTCAGTGTTTATAAGTTACCGCCAACGATGAAATGATGCATTTTAATAGCTACGGCATTCCATGACCCACAATGCACTTTTGCCATGACCCTCCCCCGCCGAATTCGTATTGGTTGACGTGTGTGTGTGACGATTGCTGACATTTTCTTTGTCCCTTCCGCGAATTAGATAAATAATATTATTTGATATTTTACGGTAATGTGTTAATTTCACACATAAATCATTCCGGAGTATATGTCGCACCCCTCGGCCAAACTATGAAAAAAACTGCGATTTATAATCTGAAAAATACGGTACTCGAATATCACTATATAGCAGAGATGCGCGGTTTGCGGTCTCATCCGCGGAGTCCGCGGATGAACCGCGGGTCGGGCGGGTGACATGACGAAAAAATAGATTTTAAATAGATTCGGGCGGGTGGCAGTTGAACCTTTTGGAAATATTTGATATACATGGTTCAGGGATCGGAAACCTTTACCGTTGTAAGAGCCATTTTGGACCCGTGTCACAAAGCGAAGAAGACAAGAGGTGACGTAAACATTCTCAAAAATGTCTGCCGGCAGTTACCCAGTTCATATTTATTGAAGCGTGCTCTGAAGCCTTTCTTTGACGCCTTCTACAACATGTACAATCTACTTGCCAGTCCAGCAATATATTGTGTGTGGCTTCTGCAGACACACGCACACGACTGCAAGGCATACTGGGTGATACAGAGTACACTAATGGTTGTGATATAAACAATTTTAACACTCTTACTAATATGCGCCACGCTGTGAAGCCACACCAAACAAGAATGACAAACACATTTCGGGAGAACATCCTCACAGTAACACATCATAAACGCAACACAACAAATACCCATAATCCTTTGCATTCCTGACTATATTATACACCCCGCTAGCAGCAAATCCCGCCACCCCCCACCCCCCCGTGCGTCAGTAAGGTGGGCGGGGTTGAGGGCGCAGGGGTGTAAAATATAGTCAGGAAGTCTCTACTATAGTCATTTTCTATATCACACCGAGATAAACCCGAGTATATCCGATATATCGCCCAGCCCTAGTTAGAATACACATGAAATACAAGTTAATTGCATTTGAAAGTATATACATGCATCATTTTTCAGTATTATCATTAAATCAATGGTTGATTTTGGTCTTTAAAAAAATAACATCAATAATACCATTTATCGGCAATAATGTGTTGGTCAAGTTTATCGGCCCATGCCTACCACATATGATTTACATTTATATTCTGGCCACTTTATATCAAATTTGTTGGCATTTTTTGGTAAAAAAAAACACGTAACATTTTTCTTTAAAAAAACAATAAAACAAAAGAACCAAAATCTTTAAGATTATACATATCTAAATGTGTTTGGATATATACTCCTATCAAAAGCTGGCTTCAACCAAATCAATGCAATGATGAGTTTTTTCAGTGCATGTAAACATACCAAGTGTGTGCGTATGGAGGGGCAGCGTTGGGTTTAGGGTGGGATGGGGGGCCCTTTAAGAGTCTAGTGCAGACTCGGGCAAATTAAGGCCCGTTAAGCTTTCCAATCTGGCCCGACGGACAATCCCAAATATTTTTTTTAGATCTTTAAAATGGAGAGTGTGGCTGATTTTATGATGTGCAGTGATGTTTTCTAATGAACTATACCAAGTATTTCAATAGTGGAAATCTGCGCTTTGATATACTAGTTACTATGGTCATCTAATTAGTTACTATGGTAATCTAATTAGTTACTATGGTAATGTAAGTCACAGCAGCTCAGACGAGGCACCAAGTAGTGTGGGTGGGGAGCGTTTCCACAGAGTGTTTCCAGAGCGGCCAGCCTGAAATGTCGGTGTCAGGGACAGACGCAGAAGGGGAGAGTTTTACAACAGAGTTCTAAAGCTTAGTGACATATCAAATATATCCCATTGTAGGTGTGTTTTTTTTACTCTTCGTGTTCGTATTTCGCTGTTTGTTGCGTTTTGCTTGATTTTAAAATATGTTGACTGAGAGGTGGCGTGACGTTCATATGTTGTCAATATTCAGTATTTTATCGGTCATAGTTAATATTATAAATCCTACATTCTTTATTTTCATGTACATTCTGGGTGTCATTCAGTAAAAAAAAACTAAAATTCCATTCCGTTTTTTAAGGCGGGAAGTTTTGTTCCTAAAAATAGATATACCGGCCCCCAGACACATTTATTTCTCAAAATTTGGCCCTCTGAGTCAAAATAATTGCCTAGGTCTAGTCTAGTGTATGGGGGCCCAAAATTTGGTGCTACACCCCTTAATTACCGTATTTTCCAGACTCTAAGTGAAGTGAAGTGAATTATATTTATATAGCGCTTTTCTCTAGTGACTCAAAGCGCTTTACATAGTGAAACCCAATATCTAAGTTACATTTAAACCAGTGTGGGTGGCAATGGGAGCAGGTGGGTAAAGTGTTTTGCCCAAGGACACAACGGCAGTGACTAGGATGGCGGAAGCGGGAATCGAACCTGCAACCCTCAAGTTGCTGGCTTAGCCACTCTACCAACCGAGTTATACCGCCCCCATAAGGCACATTTGAAATATTTTTTTTTAATTCAAAACAACCAAACACTCATCATCTACACACACATATTAAACAGTGGGCTTTCTTGGAACTAGGAAGGTTTGTGTCATGTTTGTCCTCAAACAAAAAACATACTAAAACAAAATGTTGTTTTTTTTCCATTTTCAATCCATCCATCCATTTTCTACCGCTTATTCCTTGTCGGGCTCGCGGGGGGCGCTGGCGCCTATCTCAGCTACACTCGGGCGGAAGGCAGGGTACACCCTGGACAAGTCGCCACCTCATCGCAGGGCCAACACAGATAGACAGACAACATTCCCACTCACATTCACACACTAGGGCCAATTTAGTGTTGCCAATCAACCTATCCCCAGGTGCATGTCTTTGGAAGTGGGAGGAAGCCGGAGTACCCGGAGGGAACCCACGCATTCACGGGGAGAACATGCAAACTCCACACAGAAAGATCCCGAGCCTGGATTTGAACCCAGGACTGCAGGAACTTCGTATTGTGAGGCAGACGCACTAACCCCTCTGCCACCGTGAAGCCCCCCATTTTCAATCATTTTTTAAAAATGCTCCAGGGAGCCACTAGGGCAGGGGTCGGCAACCCGCGGCTTTTTGGCAACTCCGATGCGGCTCAGCTTCACAATCGCCGGCCCCCCAGATTGTTGCGGGGAGATTCCGGAATTCAATGCCTCTCCCGGACATCACCCGGAGTCAACGTTCTCCAATTTTCACTCAACTACAATATTAAGGGCGTGCCGTGATGATATTACTCTTAACGTCCTCTTGAACGTCATCGCGCCCGCCATTCACGGAATGCTATTTGCGTGCCGACCGGACGCATGCATTTTGCCGCTTCTATCGGCACATGTATGAGATTGCAAGGCATACTGCGTGACACAGAGTACACTGACGGTTGTGATATAAACAACTTTAACACTCCTACTAATATGCGCCACATTGTGAACCCACACAAAAGAAGAATGACAAACACATTTCGGGAGAAAATCCTCACAGTAACACAACATAAACGCAACACAACAAATACCCAGAATTCTTTGCATCCATGACACGCCTGACTATGTTATACACCCCGCAAGCACCAAACCCCACACCCCCTCCCTGCGTGGTTGAGGTGGGCGGGGTTTGGTGCTCGCGGGGTGTATAACATAGTCAGGATACGTCATGGATGCAAAGGATTCTGGGTATTTGTTGTGTTACTGTGAGGATTTTCTCCCGAAACGTGTTTGTCATTCTTCTTTTGTGTGGGTTCACAATGTGGTGCATATTAGTAGGAGTGTTAAAGTTGTTTATATCACAACCGTCAGTGTACTCTGTGTCACCCAGTATGCCTTCCAGTCGTGTACGTGCATCTGCGGAAGCCTCTGACTACATGTTGCTGGACTGCCAAGCAGTTTTTACATGTTGTAGAAGGTGTTTAAGGCAATGGCTTCATAGCACACCCTTATTCTTGTCATCTGGGTGACCACCAGCAGATATCGGCGAAAATAGTTGCGGCTCCCATTGTCTTCCTCATTTTGTGAAACGGGTCGAAATGGATATTTGAGTGGTAAAGGTGGCCGACCTCTGCACTAGGGCAACACTAAAGAGCCGCGGGTTGCTGATCCCAGTCCTATGAGATGCAGTAATAATAATATAATCATAATAATGATATATTATTACGATTTGTATCATTTGTATCACACTGACGATAGCGTATCTCTATTTTACACAAGTTAACTTAATAATAACATTAGGCCGATATTCCATTAAGCGACAATAAATGAAAATAAACGTCGGTAGGTTTTCCAGTGTCGATAAACACGTCTTTCTGTGGCAGCGTCGGAGAAACAAACTACGGGGAGTTCGAGGACAGCGAAAATTAGTAGGACAAAACGGCGCTGGCTAAATACTCTCATCAGTAAAGTGTGTTTAATACAAAACAGTGGGCTTTCTAACAATTAGGAAGGTTTTTGTCATCCCCTCATCTTTTTCTATTTTTGCAATAGCTGTTGAGTTGTTGTTGTTGTTCCAAGTAGAAAGTTCCCCCTGTCTTTCCCATCATTGCTTCTCCTGTCTACTAATGCCATATTTGAACTTGATACTGGCTCAAAACTAGTCATCTTTGCATGCTTCTATCGCCATGCATTTGCTGTCCACCAAGATGTATTTCCTCTGGACTTCCAGGTGGCAGCCGGGCCCGTGAAGCAAGACGCTGATGGCTTGTTGAGCTGCCATAAGACTGGTCAGCGCCGGAGGCGGGTCACAGTCCATATCTCACGCCGTATCGATCTGCTCCCAGCTAAGTGTGGCCCAGAGCTCTTCACCCTTTCCTTTTTCATCTCCTCGCCTCTTTGTTAGTGATCCTGTAAAGTTATAACTGTACTCATGTCAGCCGAGTCATTATCATTGATCTGCTGCCGCTCCACCGGTTGATCCGTGCTCCAGCACGGTGACACCTGTTGCCATGGAAATAGACTCTGGCTGCATGGACGCAGACCCTTGCTTTACTGGACAAAAATACAATACAACTTTTTCAACTCGAGGTCAGAAATAAGCCTCCAAAGTCGCACAAACCTTTGGAGTTTGGTTGAGGCGTGACCCCAAGATGCAGAGACTGTAGGCAAAGTACAGGGGAAAATAAGTCTAAAGTATTTTTCGGACTACAGGACTATGTAGCGCACCGGGATATAAGTCGCACCCACTACATTTAAGAACCCAAAAATATTTTTCCATATTATAACCGCACCGGACTAAAAGCCGCAGATATATATAGTACGTTTTGCAATGAGTTATTTACACAGAAATATTTTTTAAATGTTTATTTACATACTTTACATATATATATATATACCGTATTTCCTTGAATTGCCGCAGGGCATATAGTATGCGCCTGCCTTGAATTACTGCCGAGTCAAACTCTCTTCCCAAAATAATTAGCGCATGCTTAGTATCACCGCCTGGTCAAACTCGTGACGTCACAAGTGACACTTCCCCTGTCATCATTTTCAAAATGGAGGAGGCTGATTTCAATACCGGTAATTTAAAATCGCATAAAGGGAAGAAGATTAAGAGCTGTTCAGTAGTATGTAAGGTTCAAGATTTAAGGTCCAAGCTTACATCACACTCAAATTTTTACTGCATACATTTGATAAGTGCCAGAGTGAGAAGAGGTTTTAAAATAATTAGCGCCCCGGCGGCAATTCAAGGAAATACGGTATGTATATATATACGTATACTTTACATACTATTTAAATTTTCCTAAGGGAACTCTCCTGAAGGAATCAATAAAGTACTGTCTTTAGTTTCCAAACGGTGTCTTTCATACGGCAGTAAAACGGCAGATCAAACAGGTGAAAGTGATTAACTATACACGGCCTTCCGCCCGATTGTAGCTGAGATAGGCGCCAGCGCCCCCCGCGACCCCGAAAGGGAATAAGCGGTAGGAAATGGATGGATGGATGGAATAAGTTTGAGCAGAGCAGTGAGTGCAGTACCAGCTACAGCCCGATGAGGGGGCTGATGTGCAAATGTCTCACACTCAAATTAAAAGCCTACTTAAATGAGATTTTCTTATTTAAACGGGGATAGCAGGTCCATTCTATGTGTCATACTTGATCATTTCGTGATATTGCCATATTTTTGCTGAAAGGATTTAGTAAAGAACATCGACGATAAAGTTCGCAACTTTTAGTGCTGATAAAAAAGCCTCGCCTTTGCCGGAAGTCGCAGACGATGACGTCACAAGGGTGAGGGTTCCTCACGTCCTCACATTGTTTTTAATGGGAGCCTCCAACAGCAAGAGCTATTCGGACCGAGAAAACGACAATTTCCCCTTTAATTTGAGCGAGGATGAAAGATCCGTGGATGATGATATTGATAGCAAAGGACTAGAAAAAAAATAAATAAAAAGCGACCGCTCGGGTCGGCGGCAGTGTGAACGTTTCAGATGTAATTAGACACATTTACTAGGATAATTCTGGAAGATGGCCCTGCGATGAGGTGGCGACTTGTCCAGGGTGTACCCCGCCTTCCGCCCGATTGTAGCTGAGATAAGCACCAGCGCCCCCCGCAACCCCAAAGGGAATAAGCGGTAGAAAACAGATGGATGGATGGAATTCTGGAAGATTCCTTATATGCTAAGTGTTTTAATAGTGTTTTAGTGAGATTGTAAAGACATACCTCGAGGTCGGGTGGCTGCGGTGAACACGCAGTTTCTCAGAGAGAAGCCGAGGAGCCAAGCTCACAGCTGCCTTTTAAACAGCTACTGCAGGAGGACGAATATTCCAATGATGTCTCCGGTAAGATAGATATCACAATTTTCCCATCCAAAAACATGCTGGTGACGTAGAGAAAAATGTTCGCTTGACCGCTCTGTGTTAAAAACAAAGAAACACCGGCTGTGTATCAGTGCAATCCACCACTTTCCACCAACAGCATTCTTCTTTATAGTCTCCATTATTAATTGAACAAATTGCAAAAGATTCAGCAACACAGATGTCCAAATTACTGTGTAATTATGCGATGAAAAGAGACGACTTTTAGCCGTATCTGGTGCTGAGCTAATATTTCCTGACAGTCCGAGACGTCATGCGCACGCGTCATCATTCCGCGACGTTTTCAACAAGAAACTCCGCGGGAAATTTTAAATTGCATTTTAGTCAACTAAACCGGCCGTATTGGCATGTGTTGCAATGTTAATATTTCATCTTTTTAAATACACCAATGGTGCAACTGGACACATCCTCAGTGATGTAACCTAGGATCACAGGGGGTTTCGGGTCTTTCAACAATCAGACCCCCTCCCCTAGGCGACCCAGCCAGGGTTGATCAGGCCCCAGCCTGTGTCCAGGTAGCGCTACTGCCCTACATGCCACGCCTCTCCCCTCCTGATCCACAGCCACCTTGATGCCACTTCTGCTGCATCTGTGACTAACTTCATGGCCCTTTGCTGGCTGGCCCCTGTGATGCCAAGCATTCTGTAGGCCCTGCAGAGAGATTTGCCCACAAACCCTCGACACCCCACTTCAACCGGCCGGCACATCGCTCGCCACCCATTGCTCCGACACTCCTCCACAAGCTGAGAGTACTTTGCACTCTTCCTCTCATTGGCCTCCTCCATACGGTCCTCCCAAGGCACTGTGAGCTCCAAGAGGATTACCTGCTTGGAGGCCACTGAGGTGAGCACAATATCTGGCCTTAGTGTTGTTTTAGCAACCACATCAGGGAACTTCAACTGCTTTCCCAGATCAACTGACAGCTCCCAGTCGCGTGCTGTTGCCAACAGGCCAGACGAGGTGTTCCGGGCAGCCGGTGTTGACTTCTCCCCAGCTCTGATGAAAGCAGTACTCTTCACTGGGCGGAGGCTCTTGCTGTGACTGACTCCCCTGCAGATGGCATCAGCTATGGCCTTCAGGACCTGGTCATGTCGCCAGCGGTACCGCCCTTCACCCAGGGCTTTTGGACAACAGCTTAGGATGTGCTCCAAGGTTCCTCTCCTCTGGCAGAGGGGGCACCCTGGTGTCTCCACCTTTCCCCAGGTGAAGAGGTTGGATGGACTTGGCAGCACATCGTAGACCGCCTGGATCAAGAACTTTATTCGATGGGGTTCGGCTTTCCAGAGCTCGGTCCATGTGACCTTACGCTCTGATACTTGTTCCCATCTCGTCCAGGCGCCCTGTTGCCGCATTCCCGCCATCTGGCAGGCTCGCCTTTCCTCAACTCCTGCTCGCACTTCCTCGAGGATCAGTGACCTCTTCTCTTTCCCCTGCGCCTTGTCATAGCGAGGTGTTCTTCTGCTACCTAAGCCAGATCTCCCCTGCGCCACTGTTCCCACCAAAACCTTTTGCCGTAGCCTTGCCTCTGCAACATCCACAGCCTCGACAGCTCTCCACTTCCGCCCCGTCCTGACTTCAATCCCAGCCTGTGCAACCTTTGGGTCACTGGACTCCCGATACTGTAGGAGCTCCCTGGACCGTGTCACCATGAACTCCTCGCTCAGGCTGCTGATGGGGAGCTTCAGTTTGTTGTTATGCCCGTATAGAGCAATGCTGCTCAGGCTTCGCGGCAGTCCTAGCCACCTGCGCAGGAACCTACTGACCCTCATCTCAAAGCCTTCCACCGTTGAAATGGGGACTTCGTACACCATGAGGGGCCAGAGGATCCGAGGGAGAATCCCGTGCTGGTAAATCCAGGCCTTGAACTTGCCAGGAAGGCCAGACTTATCCACCACGGTCAGCCAGGTCTCCAGGTCTTGGTTGGTCGATCTTGTGGAGGCTGCGTCTCTCAGGCTGCAATTAAACACCTTTCCCAAGCTCTTCACAGGTTCCTCGGTGAGTGATGGTATTTTGGTGGTGCCAAGTGAGAAGCAGAACTTGCCAGTAACCTTTCCTTTCTTTAGCACTAGGACCCTCGACTTGGCCGGCTTGAAGTTCATGCGAGCCCAGGAAATCACCTCCTGAAGGCCATTCAAGATCCACCTGCAACCTGGGACGGATGTAGTGGTCACTGTCAGGTCGTCCATGAAGGCTCGGATGGGTGGCTGCCGGACTCCAGACCTGGAGAGGGGACCTCTGCACTGAACTTCCGCAGACTTCACCAGCATGTTCATGGCGAGCGCAAAGAGGATGACTGAGATCGTACAGCCAGTGATGATCCCCTTTTCAAGCCTGTGCCAGTCGGAGGTTGTTTTTCCGGAGGAGACTCTTAGATGGAAGTTGGCATAGTAGTCCAGAATGAGGTCTCTGAACTTCTTTGGAATGTGATGCCGATTCAGTGCCTCTTCGACCAGCTTGTGGGGTATGGATCCATAGGCATTTTCGAGGTCCAGCCACAGAACAGCCAGGTCCCCCTTATTCTCCCTGGCTTCCCTGATGAGCTGAGTGACCACGCCTGTGTGCTCCAGACATCCAGATACCTCTGGGATCCCTCCTTTCTGGACCGATGTATCAATGTAGGAGTTCTTCAGGAGGTAGTCTGTCAGTCGCCTGGCCATGAGGCTGAAGAAGATCTTCCCTTCAACACTCAGCAACGAGATGGTTCGGAACTGATTGATGTTCTTAGACTTCTCCTCCTTTGGGATCCACACACCCTCTGCCTGTCTCCACTGGTCTGCTACCTTGCCCCTCCTCCAGATCACCTTCAAGATTCTCCAGAGTCTGTGGAGTAGTCTTGGACAGTTCTTATAGACCTTATAAGGTACTCCACTGGGCCCTGGAGCAGAGCTCGTCCTTGCCCTGCGGACCACCTCCTGGATTTCCTTCCAGCCGGGGTCTTTCCCATCGAAGTCAAGCGTTGGTGTTGGTGGATTGATCAAGGACCTGCAGGGGCCTAGGTCTTGTTCTCTGCATCCATCGCTGTAAATTTGCTTGAGGTGGTGGTCGACCTCAGCTTTGGAGCAGGCCAGTCTACCGCTTCGCTTCTGTCCTAGCAGCTGTTTTGTGACTCCAAAGGGATTCGCCAGAAAGGCAGCTCTCCTCCTGGACCTTTCCTTCCTCCTCCTCCTATGCCACTCCGCTCTCCTCAAGGTTATTAGCTTCTTGCGGATTATACAACGTAGTTCCGCAAGAGGCCCCCTATCCTCTTCACGTGCAACCTTGAACTGCTGTCTTAAACACTTCAGTTCCTGCCTGAGCTGATGGATTTTACTCGCTCTATTGTTCATGATGTAGGGGGGCTTCGCTGCCCGCTTCTCCTCAAGTCCAAACCTCTCTGCAGCGAGGCTGATGATGATCGTGGTCATCGTCTTGAGGCGTCGATCAGCGTCCCCTTTGGCTGTTGTTTCTAAGATGGTATCAGCATCTTCATCAAACTGGAGCCACTCTTTCTCCTTGCTAGCTTGGGGCCACTTTACCCGACGATGTTCTGATGTCCTGTGTGCTTCTGGTGGTTGCATCACCTGGAGGCTCCGGGCACTGTGGGGTGACTCCGGGCCTGGCTCCTCCTGCGTCTCACCAGGCGTAGTTCCTGTGCGCTGTGATTCTACCACCTTCTGCATACACTTCATCCTGGCCTGGTGGATCCGCAGGCCATGTCGGTTCTTGCATACCTTCCCACATATGCATTCCATAGTCGTCGTCGTGTTACCATTGCCATGTGTCGTCAACCTTTGATCCGTCCAGTGGGATTCTCTTCCGCCCCCCCTCTCGGGAATCCCTGGGGGTATATTTCCTGTAGGTCGATTCGTAGCTTGTTGTGGGTTCCTTCCTCTCAGAAGGTGCAGCTCGGGATGCTACCCCTCACTGCCCCGGTGCCGTCTTTCCGGGCTGTCCGCTGTCTCTCCAGCTGTCACCAATCTATACTTGGTGGTCAACCAGACTGTTCCTGGTAGTCACTGGTTGTCCCAGAAAAGCAACTTTTTAAATACACCAATGGTGCAACTGGACACATCCTCAGTGATGTAACCTAGGATCACAGGGGGTTTCGGGTCTTTCAACAATCAGACCCCCTCCCCTAGGCGACCCAGCCAGGGTTGATCAGGCCCCAGCCTGTGTCCAGGTAGCGCTACTGCCCTACATGCCACGCCTCTCCCCTCCTGATCCACAGCCACCTTGATGCCACTTCTGCTGCATCTGTGACTAACTTCATGGCCCTTTGCTGGCTGGCCCCTGTGATGCCAAGCATTCTGTAGGCCCTGCAGAGAGATTTGCCCACAAACCCTCGACACCCCACTTCAACCGGCCGGCACATCGCTCGCCACCCATTGCTCCGACACTCCTCCACAAGCTGAGAGTACTTTGCACTCTTCCTCTCATTGGCCTCCTCCATACGGTCCTCCCAAGGCACTGTGAGCTCCAAGAGGATTACCTGCTTGGAGGCCACTGAGGTGAGCACAATATCTGGCCTTAGTGTTGTTTTAGCAACCACATCAGGGAACTTCAACTGCTTTCCCAGATCAACTGACAGCTCCCAGTCGCGTGCTGTTGCCAACAGGCCAGACGAGGTGTTCCGGGCAGCCGGTGTTGACTTCTCCCCAGCTCTGATGAAAGCAGTACTCTTCACTGGGCGGAGGCTCTTGCTGTGACTGACTCCCCTGCAGATGGCATCAGCTATGGCCTTCAGGACCTGGTCATGTCGCCAGCGGTACCGCCCTTCACCCAGGGCTTTTGGACAACAGCTTAGGATGTGCTCCAAGGTTCCTCTCCTCTGGCAGAGGGGGCACCCTGGTGTCTCCACCTTTCCCCAGGTGAAGAGGTTGGATGGACTTGGCAGCACATCGTAGACCGCCTGGATCAAGAACTTTATTCGATGGGGTTCGGCTTTCCAGAGCTCGGTCCATGTGACCTTACGCTCTGATACTTGTTCCCATCTCGTCCAGGCGCCCTGTTGCCGCATTCCCGCCATCTGGCAGGCTCGCCTTTCCTCAACTCCTGCTCGCACTTCCTCGAGGATCAGTGACCTCTTCTCTTTCCCCTGCGCCTAATCATCATTGATATATAAACTATCAGATTGCGTGGTCGGTAGTAGTGGGTTTCAGTAGGCCTTTAACCAGTTAACATGTTTTATGGACCAAAGCTTAAAAATCACTTAGGCATATCCAGAATGGATTTGACTATTAATTAAAAAGGTTTCCCTTTAAAGGGGAACATTATCACAATTTCAAAAGAGTTAAAAACAATAAAAATCAGTTCCCAGTGGCTTGTTGTATTTTTTTAAGTTTTTTTCAAAATTTTACCGGTCTCGGAATATCCCTAAATAAAGCTTTAAAGTGCCTTATTTTCGGCTCTCTGCGAAGACACTGGCCATTTCCCTGTGACGTCATACAGTGCTGCCAATGTAAACAAACAATGGGAATACCACAGCAAGATATAGTGACATTAGCTCGGATTCAAACTCGGTTTTCAGCGATTCAACAGATTACGCATGTATTGAAACAGATGGTTGGAGTATGAAAATATTGAAGATGAAACTGAAGCTATTGAGCGAATAGCTATTGATGCTATTCATAGCCATAGCATGGCCAAATAGCTGCGTTAGCATCGCCGGTAAAATGTGCGGACCAAACGATCAGGGCTTTCGCATCTTTTGACACTGGAGCAACTTAAATCCGTCGATTGGTAAGTGTTTTTTTCGCATTAAAAGTGGTTGGAAGGAAACGTAATATAGTTGCAAATGCATCTACAGGTTATCCATACATCTCTGTTCCATGTCTGCTTTAGCACCGCCGATAAATAGCATGATAGCATCTATTAGCTGGCAGTCAACATCAACAAAACTCACCTTTGTGATTTCGTTGACTATCGTTGCAAATGCATCTGCAGGTTATCCATACATCTCTGTGCCATGTCTGTCTTAGCATCGCCGGTCAAATGTGGAGACACTCCGGTACATTCAATGGGGGTCTGGCGGCAGACACTTTCGCATCTTCGGGCCAGTGGTGCAACTTGAATCCCTCCCTGTTAGTGTTGTTACACCCTCCGACAACACACCGTCGAGGCATGATGTCTCCAAGGTTCCAAAAAATAGTAAAAAAAACGGAAAATAACAGAGCTGAGACCCGGTGTTTGTAATGTTGAAAATGAAAATGGTGGGTTTGTTACCTCGGTGACGTCACATTCTGACGTCATCGCCTCCAGCCCGATAAACAGAAAGGCGTTTAATTCGCCAAAATTCACCCATTTAGAGTTTGGAAATCGGATAAAAAAATAGATGGTCTTTTTTCTGCACCATCAAGGTATATATTGACGCTTACATAGGTCTGGTGATAATGTTCCCCTTTAAGGACTTGTTTTTTGGTCCCCATACCGTCAGAGGTCCCCTAAAGTCAAGTCAATATCATTTATATAGCACGTTTATAACAACTTTTAAATTGAACCAAAGTGCTTTACAGGTAAAAAAAAAAAAGCATTGAGCAACAGAAACAGAAAACAAACAAAGAATGAGCTGAACAAAATAGTGCAAAAAGCAATACGGTAAAAGGGGTCGAATAAAAAGTAAAACATTTGCTAAATAAAAATCATAGTAATAAAAAGTGCGACAAATAAAACAATAAAACTAAAGCGAAGGGATAAGGGTGTAGGACTAGAAATGGTGGCCTAGTGGGCAGACTCAGCTCAGGTCAAAGGCTAGCAAGAAGAGGTAGGTCTTAAGAAGGGTTTTGAAAACCCCCAGGCTCCGGGCTGACCTAATATGGAGGGGAAGGCTGTTCCGGAGCTTAGGGGCGGCAACGTACAAGGCTCTGTCGCCTCGGGTCTTTAGCCTGGATCTAGGGACCGCCAACAGCAGTTGGTCAGCTGACCTTAGGGCTCTAGACGAGGTATGATGATGCAGAAGCTCGGTCAGGTATTGTGGGGCTAGACCATTTAGGGATTTAAAAACAATTAAAAGTAATTTCAAAATCAATGCGGTAACGGACAGGGAGCCAGTGGAGTGAGGCCAGGACTGGGGTGATGTGCTCACGTTTTTTGGTGCTGGTGAGGAGACGAGCAGCCGCGTTTTGCACAAGCTGCAAACGGCGGAGTGATGCCTGTTCAATGCCAACGTACAGGGAATTGTTGTAGTCTAGCCGGTGTGTGATGAAGGCGTGGATAGCAGTCTCCAGGTCGCCATGAGAGAAATAGGCCTTGGTCTTTGCTGGGGTTCTGAGATGGTAAAAGTTGGTACTAACCACTAACCTGAGGGGGCTGATGTGCAAATGTCTCACACTCAAATTAACCAGTGAACATGTTTTATGGACCAAAGCTTAAAAATCACTTAGGCATGTTCAGAATGGATCTGACTATCATTTAAAAAGGTTTCCCTTTAAGGGATCTGTTTTTTGGTCCCCATACCGTCAGAAGTCCCCGAAAGGTGACTGTATAAACAGAGCGATGTCCCCAATATGTAAGCATTGCCAGAACACACACACACACACACACACACACACACACACACACACACACACTGGTTATCATTTGGAATGGGGACCGAGTTGTTGTTCATGACTTGTGGGGACCACCCTTTCTACAGGTTGTGGAGGCATTAAAAAAATTAGGTGTAATGGCCACTGCCCAGTTAGCTCATACACGTCTTTAAATCTTTGGATTGATGAAGTAATGAGCTGATTATTCTTACTGGGGTTAATATGATTCAAGGGGACCACATTTAAAAGATTTTGCACAATTTACACACATTTGTATGTGACTACTGAGGACTATTTAAAAAAAATAAAAAAAAACTGTTTAAATTAGATGTTAAACATCTTTACTTTTCAGTAATCATGTTTTATGGGCCAAAGCTTAAAAATCACTTAGGCATCTTCAGAATGGATCTGACTATCATTAAAAAGGACCTGTTTTTTGGGCCCCATACCGTCAGAGGTCCCTTAAAGGTGACTGTGTAAACCAGGGGTCACCAACAGTTTTGAAACGAAGAGCTACTTCTTGGGTACTGATTAATGCAAAGGGCTATCAATCATCAATCAATGTTCATTTATACAGCCCTAAATCACTAGTGTCTCAAAGGGCTGCACAAACCACAACACAAACCACTACATCATCCTCGGTAGGCCCACATTAGGGCAAGGAAAACTCACACCCAGTGGGGCGTCGGTGACAATGAGGACTATGCGAACCTTGGAGAGGACCACATATGTGGGCAACCCCCCCCCCCGCATTTTGTACCAACTGTAATCTTTTAATGCTAGACATGGGGAGACCCGAAAATAATACGTTACAGTAATCGAGGCGAGACGTAACAAACTACCAGTTTGATACAGACTTAAATAAATACATTGCCAGAAATAGCCAATTTGCTCAATTTACCTTTAATAAATTAATCTATATATATATATATATATATATATATATATATATATAAAAATTGGTATTTCTGTCTGTCATTCCGTCGTATATTTTTTTTCCTTTTACGAAAGGTTTTTGTAGAGAATAAATTATGAAAAAAACACTTAATTGAAAGGTTTAAAAGAGGAGAAAACACGAAAAAATAATTAAAATGTAATTTTTAAACATAGTTTATCTTCAATTTCGACTCTTTAAAATTCAAAATCCAACTGAAAAAAAGAAGAAGAGAAAAACTAGCTAATTCAAATCATTTTGAAAAAATTAAAAAAATTATTTATGGAACATCATTAGTAATTTTTCCAGATTAAGATTAATTTTAGAATTTTGATGACATGTTTCAAATAGGTTAAAATCCAGTCTGCACTTTGTTAGATCATATAACAAATATTTCTAACAAAGACAAATCATTACTTCTTCTAGATTTTCCGAACAAAAAATGTAAAAGAAATTCAAAAGACTTTGAAATAAGATTAAAAATTTTTTCTACAGATTTTCTAGATTTGCCAGAATAATTTTTTTGAATTTTAATCATGAGTTTGAAGAAATATTTCACAAATATTCTTTGTCGAAAAAACAGAAGCTAAAATGAAGAATTAAATAAAAATGTATTTATTATTCTTTACAATAAAAAAAAAATACATTTACTTGAACGTTAATTTCAATTGTCAGGAAAGAAGAGCAAGGAATTTAAAAGCTAAAAAGGTATATGTGTTTGAAAATCCTAAAATAATTTTTAGGTTGTATTTTTTCTCTAAAATTGTCTTTCAGAAAGTTATAAGAAGCAAAGTAAAAAAATAAATGAATTTATTCAAACCAGTGAAGACCAAGTCTTTAAAATATTTTCTTGGGTATTTCAAATTCTATTTGAGTTTTGTCTCTCTTAGAATTAAAAATGTCGAGCAAAGCGAGACCAGCTTGCTATAAATTGTCAGGCTTGGACATGGATGGTGTGTGCTCCTTCGACGCAGCGGGATTACAGGACAAGCCAGGCGTGAATTCAGGTACATGTTTTTTATTTAAACTCAAAATACAATAAATAAGGCAAAACAAAAAGCGTGCTCGATGGCGGATAATAATTTATACTAAAACTTAGAACAAAAACAGCACAATGGCATGACTATATACAAACAAAACAAAACTAGCATTGTGGCATAAATACACAAATTTACACGGCATGGAACTGTGGACGAGGGCGTGAAGGTTGGAACAGCATGGGTAGGGTACGTGCGAGTGTGAAGATCCCAGGACGAAGACAAGAAAAAGAGTGACTTAAATAGCTATGATCATTAGTGAAAACAGGTGTGAGGCTGAGAGCAGGGACGTGACAGGTGAAAACTAATGAGTTGGCATGGAAACAAACAAAACCAGGAAGTGCAAAACGTGACTGAATGTCCAAAAACTAAACATAGCATGACCAAAACATAACTTACAGGCGTGACATGAATAAAATTTACAAAATAGAGGCAGCTCACTGGTAAGTGGTACTATTTGAGCTATTTTAAGAACAGGCCAGCGGGCGACTCATCTGGTCCTTACGGGCACCGTGTTGGTGACCCCAATCCAATCCAATCCAATCCACTTTATTTATATAGCACATTTAAACAACAATAACGTTTCCAAAGTGCTGCACAGCCATGTTAAAAACAATATTAAAAAAATATATATATCATGCTCCACTAATGACTGAATGAAACCAAAAAATAAACAAATATAAAAACAATATAAAAACAAATATGATTAAAAACAATTTTAAAGGGTAAAATCAATTAAAACAGTAAAATAGAAATCAAAGTGTATAAAAAACAGAGGACAACAGAGGACAGAGGACCACACAACTCACGAAGTGTTAAAAGCCAAAGAACAAAAGTGTAAACAGAGCTATGTCCCCATTAAGTAAGCATTGCCAGAACACACACACACACACACACACACACACACACACACACACACACACACACACACACACACAGACACACTCACACACTAATCTATAGCAGACAAATGATGCCGGACTAACTGAGTGGAAAGAGAGAGAGAAACAATTGACGTGGGGGAGAGAAGGCTAATTAGCGGAGGCTCATTAGGAGTCGTTGAGAAACTGTGATTAGGGATGTTTGCTCACACGGCGTGATGCTGCTGCTCGGCTTAATGGCCCGGTGCAATCACGACATCGTTTAGCCTACAGCGTCACACCACTGTGGGGATGGTGGATGCATTAAGGAAGTGTACGAATGTGTAATGCCAAACTATTGATCTGCATTACTTAGGATCAGCTCCAGAGCTCTAATTTAGGCATGGCGATATATGAGTGTACATTATCTTTATATTACATTTTAGGACAATAAAGGACTCGTTTCGACAGAAATAGGACATTTTGGAGGCTTAGCAGCATACCATTCACTGTTGGGACTTTTACAGCATTGTACTTCCAACTTTTTGAAATAGTCTTTTTGTTTACTTTGTCAGCTTTGCACACATATATTTGGGGTGGAAATAATAGATATTTTCTAGAGATGTCCAATAATTACTTTTTTGCCGATATCCGACATTCCGATATTGAGCTATCAGTTACCAACTTAACACCGGTAACACACACACACAAACACACACACCAGGGGCGGTTCTAGGCATGCTTATATGAGGGGGCATCATGTGTACACATCATGCTCCAGCACTTTTTTTTCTGTGCTTATAGTAATGATGCTTTCTTCATTGAAATTGGTCTTTAGCTATGTGTCCAACCCCAACCTGGAGTAGTGGATTGCACTTTGTCAGGCCTCTACCTTCAGAACTGTCCAACTTGGACTAAGCTCCTGCTGGTATAGATCTTACGGTCACTGAGGCACGCAAACCCCCTGACCACAATAAGGTGGCAATCCCTCAGGGGGGGGAAACATTAACAGCGCTGCCATATTTCCGACAGGGGAAACAGAAGCAGGCGTCTCGCACCACAGAATACTCTAGCCATGGTCGTGTGCGGTACCAGGCAGGATTGAATGATCTTAATGTTGTACCGAATTTTTTTTATTTTTTTTAATTTTTTTATTTTATTTTTTCCCAAGATGGCGCTGCTGTAGTGGCTGCTGTAGGCAGGAGCTCTGTGCTCTTGTGTCATCCTTTTGTGTTTCCCTCTTGTTTTCATGTGTTATTATATTTTTTTGCATTTTGGTCCGGGACCCTTTGGGACTGTGTGACAAGGGGTGGCACTTTCGTGACCTCTGTGGTGCTTTTTTTGTGGACTTTTGGATCTGCCTCCCGGGAGCCTTTTGGCCATGGAGACCAGCTGCTGGGTGTCTGCTACACCAGAGTCTGTTTGGATGTACTGGAGGAGATGCGGATGAGGGGACAGGGCTGCGGAGCTAGCACTGAGCGCTGGGACGGAGAGGCTTCGCGGTGTCTTGACTGGGTGAGCAGTTGTCGGACACCTCAGTCACCTTGGACGTATCCTCGCTCATCCATGCGGACTGGACACTGGCCGAGAGTGGAGTCGGCTGTCTTGGTTGCTTTGTTGGGTCTGCTTCTGTCTCTGGCCATGCTCCCTCCTCCCCAGCGGACAATGGCGTGGAACACCGCAGAGGCCACCACAGTGGATATGTTTATTTTACTTTTTATTCATAGCTGTATGTAGAAGTGTCTGGTTGTATCTGCTGCTTTAATGTCTTTAATGTCCTCTGTGTTCTTTGATGTTTGATGTTTCCCTCTTACACACATGTAAGAGGGATGTGTACTATGGCTATGAGTTTTTTTGTTTTTTTTCCCCCCCTTGGCCTCAGTCTGCACCCCCACTCCTGGGCCCAGGCTAAGACCGATTTTTTTTAAATTTTATTTTAATCTTCTAGTCTTTTCTCCCATCCCCCCCCCTGTTTACCTGTATGTCATCTTTTTTGTAAGGGGCGCTGGAAGCCGGCAGACCCGTCAGCGATCCTGTTCTGTCTCCCTGTAATGTTTGTCTGATCTTGAATGGGATTGTGCTGAAAATTGTAATTTTCCTGAAGGAACTCTCCTGACGGAATAAATAAAGTACTATCTAATTTAATCTAAATGCACGCTTTGGGTAGCCACCCAGTATTGGCTGAGATGGTCCGTTGCCATTTAAGTCACTGGGTAGCTGAGCAGGCTGCTTTGGGGGGAGCGCTTGTTGGGGGGACGGAGGGAGCTGGTGCAGAAGAAACAGTGCTTGCTGGTGCTAAAGGTGCAGTATTGCTAGCTGCTGCCCCTGGTGTACTAGCAGTAGCATCATTGCTACTACTACATGCAGGAGCAGGACTAGACTTTTTAAATGCTCTGAAAAATGGATGCATTACAGAGCATTAACTTTCTCTTTGTGAGCTGCTGGAACCTGGAGCAGAAAATAAGTAAGCTTGAACAACAACCGAAAAAACCTGCTGTGATTACATGAAGAAAAACAACAACAGTACAGGACTACAGCCTGGGGCGGGGCTTTACGTAGGGGTCTGTCAGACACAGGTCACTTGTCTTCAGTTTGTCACATGCAGTGGACGTGGGCACTCATCCGGGCACAAAATTTCATTCACTCCAAAGTATATGTGTTGCCCACTTGCTTGTAAATTGATGAAAACGGCAGTGTTTTTGTTTTTAGGTGTCTTGGTCATATCAAATGAAACTTATAATTTGTTCATTACAAAATGTAGATTGAAACATTAAAGGTTGACTATGTAGAATTACAAGAAAAACAACAGAAAAAGAATTCCAGCAGTCGATTGCCAGACCGTTGCTAAGTAAAACGGGCCGTTGCTAGGGACTCCGCTCTGAACAGAGGACAGCAGAGGAGGACTGCTAAGCAGGATATATACCTTATGTTTCATTTTTACCGTCATTAACAGCATCATAAATGACTTTTAGCTTGTTACAGGGACAGTGGAGGCTCTCTGCCTTCCGAACCGCTGCTGCTCGGAGCCTCCGCTGTCACCGCTCTCGTCAAGTTGTAAAATAAAAAAAAGGAACTCCATAGCACCGAAAGTCCGCGACGATAAACGTGTTTATGACAGATAAGACTGCACAAATACACCCATCCTAACAAGTATATGATAAATGTAGACAACTTTTCCTTTTCTTTTACTTTCATACTGCAACAGTGATTGGATGTTTACTGAGGGCTGAGGGGTGTGTGCGGGTGTGTGTCTGCTGCGCAGCCTGTGGAATGGTGAATACACGCACAGGGAAGCCGACACTACTATATCGTGTGTGTCCCTTTTTCGGCGGATTTTTCCGCTAGTGCAGATAATGTTGTCAACTTGTAGTAATTTTGTGAGTTTATTAAAATTAGCTTTCTCAAATTTTGATTTGAGGGGGCAAGACATTTATTTAGGGGGGCTCTGCCCCCTCTTGCCCCTGCGTAGAGCCGGCCATGACACACACACATTCTTGTATTTGTTACCATCTTGCATATGCATACTATATTGTTGTGAAACATGAGGTGGAATTTCACAAGAAAAAGGTTGCAATTTCACAAGAAAAACTTTCAATATTATGATAAAAGTTGGAATTTTACTTATCAGTCGCAATTTTACAAAAAAAGCTTAACATTTTGGCAATTTAATGAAAAAGGTCCTAATTTTACTCGACAAAAGTCACCATTTTATAAGAAAACGTAAACATTTTGGCAATATTATAATAATAATCGGAATTTTACTTGGCATAATTATGACGGTATAGCTCGGTTGGTAGAGTGGCCGTGCCAGTAACTTGAGGGTTGCAGGTTCGATTCCTGCTTCAGCCATCCTAGTCACTGCCGTTGTGTCCTTGGGCAAGACACTTTACCCACCTGCTCCCAGTGCCACCCACACTGGTTTAAATGTAACTTAGATATTGGGTTTCACTATGTAAAAGCGCTTTGAGTCACTTGAGAAAAGCGCTATATAAATATCATTCACTTCACTTCACAAAAGTCATCATTTTACTCCAAAAATGTCACTATTTTACAAGAACAACGACAACGTTGGCAACATCGTGACAAAAGTCAGAATGTTATATGACAAATGTCACCATTTTGCCTTAAAAACTAATCATTTTATATAAAAAATGTAATAATTGTACAAGAAAGTATTGCAATATTACAGAAACGGAAAGAATATGAGAAATTGTTCCCAATTTTATAAGAAAGAAAGAGAAAATGTTTGTTTTTAAATTTTTGGTTTGTAATTAGTTTTTATTCATTATTTACTTGAAGTTATTACAGTATGTCTCTATATACATATTTATATTAAAAAAAATAATAACAATAATTTTGGCCATAGGGAGCGCATTTCAATGTCTTACACATACTTGGTATTACATATATTGGCCAGAAGGGAAGCATTTTAAATTATTACACACGCTTGTTATTTCATATGTTGGCCTGAATTGGAGCACTTTTAAAACCGACACAATTTGAAAAATCCGTCCTTTTTGGGACCACCCTCATTTTGATGGATTTGACCATCAGGGGGGAAAATTAGACATTCTCTATCAGATGCAATCGTTTTTCAGTATTGGGACCATGATTTATGTCCTCACTTGTTCACCGGTCCTCATATTGTTGGTACTTTTCCTTGTCGATGTCTCAAGTAGGGTAGAAATACAAGAACACACACACACACACACACACACACACACACACACACACACATTCTTGTATTTGTTACCATCTTGCATATGCATACTATACTGTTGTGAAATATGAGTTGGAATTCCACTAGAAAAAGGTCATATTTTCACAAGAAAAACTTACAATTTTGGCAGTATTAAAATAAAAGTCTTAATTTTACTCAATGCAAGTCATAATTTTACAAGAAAAACTGAACATTTGTGCACACATATATTTTGGGTGGAAATAGTAGATATTTTCTAGAGATGTCCAATAATTACTTTTTTGCTGATATCCGACATTCCGATATTGTCCAACTCTTAATTACCGATTCCGATATCAACCGATACCGATTTATGCAGTCTTGGAATTAACACATTACGATGCTTAATTTTTTTGTGATGCCCTGCTGGATGCATCAAACAATATAAGAAGGTTTTCCAAAAAATAAAAGATAAAAATTCCAACATGGCACTGCCATATTTATTATTGAAGTCGCAAAGTGCATTATATTTATTTAACATGCCTCAAAACAGCAGCTTGGAATTTGGGACATGCTCTCCCTGAGAGAGCATGAGGAGCTTGAGGTGGGCGGGATTGAGGTGGTGGGGGTAGTGGGTAGCGGGGGGTGTATATTGTAGTGTCCCGGAAGAGTTAGTGCTGCAAGGGTTTCTGGGTATTTGTTCTGTTGTGTTACAGTGGAGATCTTCTCCCGAAATGTGTTTGTCATTCTTGTTTGGTGTGTGTTCACAGTGTGGCGCATATTTGTAACAGTGTTAAAGTTGTTTATACGGCCACCCTCAGTGTGACCTGTATGGCTGTTGACCAAGTATGCTTGCATTCACTTGTGTGTGTGTGAAAAGCCGTAGATATTATGTGATTGGGCTTTCACGCAAATGCAGTGCCTTTAAGGCACGCCCCCAATATTGTTGTCTAGGTGGAAATCGGGAGAATGGTTGCGCCGGAAGATTTTCGGGAGGGGCACTGAAATTTGGGAGTCTCCCGGGAAAATTAGGAGTGTTGTTAAGTATGACTGGGAGCCTTAAAAAAACAAAAAAAAACAACTAAATAGTTACTTTTCACAGTAACGAATTACTTTTTGGTGTAAGTAACAGAGTTAGTAACTGAGTTACTTTTGAAATCAAGTAACTAGTAACTGTAACTACTTACTGGTTTTCAGTTACCAACCCAACACCTGTAATGACAGCAATGGCCCTGTGATGACGTGGCGACTTGTCCAGGGTGTACGCCGCCTTCCGCCTGATTGTAGCTGAGATAGGCTCCAGCACCCCCCGAAGGGAATAAGCGGTAGAAAATGGATGGATAGATGACAGCATTGACTAAGCAGCAGTCTTTTGACCGGGCCTTGGCAATTATTTTACTTGGGGGGCCAGGTTTAGATAAAAAAGTGTGACTGGGGGCCAGTATATATGTATTTTTAGGAATACTAATACAAAACCTCACAATAATGATTGTAAGCTAAAAACTTTATGACAGACCGCCTTAAAAAACGGAATGGAATTTGAAATTTTTTTACAGAAATAAAGAATGTGGGATTTACAATATTAACTATGAATGATAAAACACAAAATATTGACAACATATTTTACAATCAACCAAAGCAACCAAAATGCCACAAACAGTGGGGAAAAAAACCCCCACCTACAATCTGAGATACCTCATAGTGACCATAGTAAGTAATTAGATGACCATAGTTAACTGGTATATGATACAGATTCCAACCATTGAAAGACTTAGTATATTTTCTACCGCTTGTTCCTTTTGGGGTTGCGGGGGCTGCTGGAGCCTATCTCAGCTGCATTCGGGCGGAAGGCGGTTTACATCGCAGGACCAACACAAATAGACAGACATCCACACTCACATTCACGCAATAAAGCCAATTTAGTGTTGCCAATCAATTTATCCCCAAGTGCATGTTTTTTTTGGAAGTGGGAGGAAGCCGGAGTACCCGGAGGGAACCCACACAGTCACGGGGAGAACATGCAAACTCCACACAGACAGATCCCGAGCCCGGGATTGAACTCTGGACTTCTCAGAACCTTCGTATTGTAAGGCAGAGGCACTAACCCTTCTTCCACCGTGCTGCCCCATCTTAAACATCTAAAACAGAATGTGGACTCGTCAGACCACAGAACACTTTTCCACTTTGCATCAGTCCATCTTAGTTGATCTCGGGCCCAGAGAAGCCGGCGGCGTTTCTGGATGTTGTTGATAAATAGCTTTCGCTTTGCATAGTAGAGCTTTAACTTGCACTTATAGATGTAGCGACGAACTGTATTTAGTGACAGTGGTTTTCTGAAATGTTCCTGAGCCCATGTGGTGATATCCTTTAGAGATTGATGTCGGTTTTTGATACAGTGCCGTCTGAGGGATCGAAGGTCACGGTCATTCAATGTTGGTTTCCGGCCATGCCGCTTACGTGGAGTGATTTCTCCAGATTCTCTGAACCTTTTGATATTATGGACCGTAGATGTTGAAATCCCTAAATTTCTTGCAATTGCACTTTGAGAAACGTTGTTCTTAAACTGTTTGACTATTTGCTCACACAGTTGTGGACAAAGCGGTGTACCTCGCCCCATCCTTTCTTGTGAAAGACTGAGCATTTTTTGGAAAGCTGTTTTTATACCCAATCATGGCACCCACCTGTTCCTAATTATCTTGCACACCTGTGGGATGTTCCAAATAAGTGTGTGATGAGCATTCCTCAACTTTATCAGTATTTATTGCCACCTTTCCCAACTTCTTTGTCATGTGTTGCTGGCATCAAATTCTAAAGTTAATGATTATTTGCATTAAAAAAAAAAGTTTATCAGTTTGAACATCAAATATGTTGTTTTTGTAGCATATTCAACTGAATATGGGTTGAAAATGATTTGCAAATCATTGAATTCCGTTTATATTTACATCTAACACAATTTCCCAACTCGTATGGAAACAGGGTTTGTAAAACAATTAATTGGTAAATGTCCGGCGGGCCAGATTGAAAAGCTCAACGGGCTTCAATTGGTCCAGGTCTGCCTTTGACCGTCTCCTCGCTCTATTGAGTAATCAGGTCCCCCCCCCCCCGTCCCTCGGTGTAAAAGTTTACCACTGAGCCCGAGCTATTGGCTTTTTAAAGCCCCTCACTTCAATCTGATAGGAGTCCCAGCGCTATTGTGATACGATCCCCCCCCAACCCCCGTGGAAGTCCGTCCATGATCCCGCATTTCCCTGAGTCCCTCTCGTTCCACTTCCTGAACTGGGGGGGTGGTGGATTGTCTGGAATAAACTCCAATCCTCCTTAAAAGAAGAGCGCCGAGAACTGCAAAAGGAGGGGAGAAAGCTGAGAGGATCACGGCTGCGAGGGCCAAAGCAGGGGATCCGACGGAGCAGAAAGTAGCGTTAACGTCTCCGTCCCCGCTTCCTTAGATTCCTCTGGCTGCTGTCCGATTATCTTCCCAATCGTCCTCTGTCTCCACCCCCGCGCTTCCTCTCCGCCGCCACTATGCGGCGCTGTGGCCGTGCTCCTCCGTGCTGTTTGCCCGGCAAGTGACAGGACTGATCCCCTGTGTTTGTTTGGTGAATCCGGGATTTGCCGGGGCTAGATTAGACAACAAAAGCATATGGGGAAGATAAAGAACACTTAGGTAATGGATTTTGGCAGACTTTCCAGCACCAGGCGAGAACTCATCCTCTTTCCATCTTCCATCTCTCCTCCTTTCTCTTTGCTCTAAATATGTTTATTGTTCTCCCCTCCCCACCCCACTCGCCAAGGAGAAAGGGACTCCATCTGTTTATGAGGATGATGGCTTTACACGGAGGAAAGAAAACAAAGAGGTTATTTATTTAGCAAGTCTTGGTGCCTCTGCCTCACAATACGAAGGTCTCCGGTCTATAATATCATCAAAAGGTTCAGAGAATCTGTAGAAATCCCTCCACGTAAGCGGCATGGCCGGAAACCAACATTGAATGACCGTGACCTTCGATCCCTCAGACGGCACTGTATCAAAAACCGACATCAATCTCTAAAGGATATCACCACATGGGCTCAGGAACACTTCAGAAAACCACTGTCACGAAATACAGTTCGTCGCTACATCTATAAGTGCAAGTTAAAGCTCTACTATGCAAAGCGAAAGCCATTCATCAACAACATCCAGAAACGCCGCCGGCTTCTCTGGGCATGAGATCAACTAAGATGGACTGATGCAAAGTGGAAAAGTGTTCTGTGGTCTGACGAGACCACATTCTGTTTTAGATGTTTAAGATGGGGCAGCACGGTGGGGGAGGGGTTAGTGCCTCTGCCTCACAATACGAAGGTCTACGGTCTATAATATCATCAAAATGTTCGGAAATTCTGGAGAAATCCCTCCACGATATGCGGCATGGCCGGAAACCAACATTGAATGACCGTGACCCTTCGATCCCTCAGACGGCACTGTATCAAAAACCGACATCAATCTCTAAAGGATATCACCACATGGGCTCAGGAACACTTCAGAAAACCACTGTCACGAAATACAGTTCGTCGCTACATCTATAAGTGCAAGTTAAAGCTCTACTATGCAAAGCGAAAACCATTTATCAACAACATCCAGAAACGCCGCCGGCTTCTTTGGGCCTGAGATCAACTAAGAGGGACTGATGCAAAGTGGAAAAGTGTTCTGTGGTCTGACGAGTCCACATTCTGTTTTAGATGTTTAAGATGGGGCAGGACGGTGGAAGAGGGGTTAGTGCCTCTGCCTCACAATACAAAGGTCTACGGTCTATAATATCATCAAAAGGTTCCGAGAATCTGGAGAAATCACTCCACGTAAGCGGCATGGCCGGAAACCAACATTGAATGACCGTCACCTTCAATCCCTCAGACAGCACTGTATCAAAAACCGACATCAATCTCTAAAGGATATCACCACATGGGCTCAGGAACACTTCAGAAAACCACTGTCACGAAATACAGTTCGTCGCTACATCTGTAAGTGCAAGTTAAAGCTCTACTATGCAAAGCGAAAGCCATTTATCAACAACATCCTGAAACGCCGCCGGCTTCTTTGGGCCTGAGATCAACTAAGAAGGACTGATGCAAAGTGGAAAAGTGTTCTGTGGTCTGACGAGTCCACATTCTGTTTTAGATGTTTAAGATGGGGCAGGACGGTGGAAGAGGGGTTAGTGCCTCTGCCTCACAATACAAAGGTCTACGGTCTATAATATCATCAAAAGGTTCCGAGAATCTGGAGAAATCACTCCACGTAAGCGGCATGGCCGGAAACCAACATTGAATGACCGTCACCTTCAATCCCTCAGACAGCACTGTATCAAAAACCGACATCAATCTCTAAAGGATATCACCACATGGGCTCAGGAACACTTCAGAAAACCACTGTCACGAAATACAGTTCGTCGCTACATCTGTAAGTGCAAGTTAAAGCTCTACTATGCAAAGCGAAAGCCATTTATCAACAACATCCAGAAACGCCGCCGGCTTCTCTGGGCCCAAGATCATCTAAGATGGACTGATGCAAAGTGGAAAAGTGTTCTGTGGTCTGACAAGTCCACATTCTGTTTTAGATGTTTAAGATGGGGCAGCACGGTGGAGAGGGGTTGGTGCCTCTGCCTCACAATACGAAGGTCTACGGTCTATAATATCATCAAAAGGTTCAGAGAATCTGGAGAAATCACTCCACGTAAGCGGCATGGCCGGAAACCAACATTGAATGACCGTGACCTTCGATCCCTCAGACAGCACTGTATCAAAAACCGACATCAATCTCTAAAGGATATCACCACATGGGCTCAGGAACACTTCAGAAAACCACTGTCACGAAATACAGTTCGTCGCTTCATCTATAAGTGCAAGTTAAAGCTCTACTATGCAAAGCGAAAGCCATTTATCAACAACATCCAGAAACGCCGCCGGCTTCTCTGGGCCCGACATCAACTAAGATGGACTGATGCAAAGTGGAAAAGTGTTCTGTGGTCTGACGAGTCCACATTCTGTTTTAGATGTTTAAGATGGGGCAGCACGGGATTTTTCTGTGTGGAGTTTGCATTTCCTCCCCGTGACTGCGTGGGTTCCCTCCGGGTACTCCAGCTTCCGCCCACCTCCCAAAACATGCACCTGGGGATAGGTTGATTGGCAAACACTAAATTGGCCCTAGTGTGTGAATGTTGTCTGTTTATCTGTGTTGGCCCTGCGATGAGGTGGCGACTTGTCCAGGGTGCACCCCGCCTTCCGCCCGAATGTAGCTAAGATAGGCTCCAGCACCCCAACTTCGCCTCCCCAAAAAGGGACAAGCGGTAGAAAATGGATGCATGGATGTCTGCACCGTCATAAGCGTTTTATTAGATGGTATTTAGGTGAATGCATGTACAAAACATAAAACCAGTGAAGTCGGCACCTTGTGTAAATCGTAAATAAAAACAGAATAAAATGATCTAATCCTTTTCAACTTACAAACCCCGTTTCCATATGAGTTGGGAAATTGTGTTAGATGTAAATATAAACGGAATACAATGATTTGCAAATCCTTTTCAACCCATATTCAGTTGAATATGCTACAAATACAACATATTTGATGTTCTAACTCATAAACTTAATTTTTTTTTTCAAATAATAATTAACTTAGAATTTCATGGCTGCAAAACGTGCCAAAGTAGTTGGGAAAGGGCATGTTCACCACTGTGTTACATCACCTTTTCTTTTAACAACACTCAATAAAAGTTTGGGAACTGAGGAAACTAATTGTTGAAGCTTTGAAAGTGGAATTGTTTCCCATTCTTGTTTTATGTAGAGCTTCAGTCGTTCAACAGTCCGAGGTCTCCGCTGTCGTATTTTACGCCACACATTTTCGATGGGAGACAGGACTGGACTGCAGGCGGGTCAGGAAAGTACCCGCACTTTTTTTTAACAAAGCCACGCTGTTCTAACACACGCTGAATGTGGCTTGGCATTGTCTTGCTGAAATAAGCAGGGGCGTCCATGATAACGTTGCTTGGATGACAACATCTGTTGCTCCAAAACCTGTATGGACCATTCAGCATTAATGGTAGCCTTCAGAGATGTGTAAGTTACCCATGCCTTGGGCACTAATGCAACCCCATACCATCACAGATGCTGGCTTTTCAACTTTGCGTCTGGATGGTTCGCTTCCCCTTTGGTCCGGATGACACGATGTCGAATATTTCCAAAAACTATTTGAAAAGTGGACTCATAAGACCACAGAACACGTTTCCACTTTGCATCAGTCCATCTTAGAGGATCTCGGGCCCAGAGAAGCCGGCGGCGTTTCTGGATGTTGTTGATAAATGGTTTTCGATTTGCATAGTAGAGCTTTAACTTGCACTTACAGATGCAGTGACGAACTGTATTTAGTAACAGTGGTTTTCTGAAGTGTTCCTGAGCCCGTGTGGTGATATCCTTTAGAGATTGATGTGGGTTTTTGATACAGTGCCGTCTGAGGGATCGAAGGTCACGGTCATTCAATGTTGGTTTCCGGCCATGGAGTGATTTTTCCAGATTCTCTAAATCTTTTGATGATATTATGGACCGTAGATGTTGAAATCCCTAAATTTCTTGCAATTGCACTTTGAGAAACCTTGTTCTTAAACTGTTAGACTATTTGCTCACACAGTTGTGGACAAAGGGGTGTACCTCGCCCCATCCTTTCTTGTGAAAGACTGAGCATTTTTTGGAAGCTGTTTTTATACCCAATCATGGCACCCACCTGTTCCCAATTAGCCTGCACACCTGTGGGATGTTCCAAATAAGTGTTTGATGAGCATTCCTCAACTTTATCAGTATTTATTGACACCTTTCCCAACTTCTATGTCACGTGTAGCTGGCATCAAATTCTAAAGTTAATGATTATTTGCAAAAAAAAATGTTTATCAATTTGAACATCAAATATGTTGTCTTTGTAGCATATTCAACTGAATATGGGTTGAAAATGATTTGCAAATCATTGTATTCTGTTTATATTTACATCTAACACAATTTCCCAACTCATATGGAAACAGGGTTTGTATATTCAATTGAATGGACTGCAAAGACAAGATATTTAATGTTCGAACCGGGAAACTTTTTTTTTTTTTGAAAATGATCAATAACTTAGAATTTAATGGCAGCAACACATTGCAAAAAAGTTGGCACAAGTGCATTTTTACCACTGTGTTACATGGCCTTTTCTTTTAACAACACTCAAACGTTCTGGAACTGAAGAGACCAATTTTTGAAGCTTTTCAGGTGGAATTATTTCCCATTCTTGTTTTATGTACAGCTTAAGTTGTTCAACAGTCTGGTGTCTCTGTTGTGGTATTTTGGGCTTCATAATGCGCCACACATTTTCAATGGGAGACAGGTCTGGACTACTGACAGGCCAGTCTAGTACCCGCAATCTTTTACTATGAAGCCACGCCATTGTAAAAAGTGGCTTGGCATTGTCTAGCTGAAATAAGCAGGGACTTCCATGTTAACTTTGCTTGAAATGCAACATCTGTTGTTCCAAAACCTGTATGTACCTTTCAGCATTAATGGGGCCTTCACAGATGTGTAAGTTACCCATGCCTTGGGCACTAATGCACCCCCATACCATCACAGATGCTGGCTTTTCAACTTTGCACCTAGAACAATCGGGATGGTCCTTTTCCTCTTTGTTCCGGAGGACACATCCACAGTTTCCAAAAACAATTTGAAATGTAGACACAGAACACTTTTCCACTTTGCATAAGTCCATCTTGGTTCAGCTCAGGCCCAGCGAAGCCGGCGGCGTTTTTGGGTGTTGTTGATAAATGACTTTCGCTTTGCATAGTAGAGTTTTAACTTGCAAATACAGATGTAGCGACCAACTGTAGTTACTGACATTGGTTTTCTGAAGTGTTTCTGAGCCCATGTGGTGAGATCCTTTACACACTGATTTTGCTTTTTGCTGCAGTACCGCCTGAGAGATCGAACACGATTTCTCGACTTTCTCTGAACCTTTTGATGATATTATGGACCGTAGATGGTCAAATCCCTAAATTCCTTGCAATAGCTGATTGAGAAAGGTTGTTCTTAAACTGTTCAACAATTTGCTCACACATTTGTTCACAAAGGGGTGTATCTCGCCCCATCCTTTCTTGTGAAAGACTGAGCATTTCACAGAAGCTGCTTTTATATCCAATCATGGCACCCACCTGTTCCCAATTAGCCTGCACACCTGTGGGAGGTTCCAAATAAGTGTTTGTTGAGCATCCGTTAACTTTCTCAGATCTTTATTGCCACTTGTGCCAGCTTTTTTGAAACATGTTGCAAGCAGCAAATTCCAAGTAAGCGAATATTTGCAAAAAAATAACAAAGTTTACCAGTTTGAACGTTAAGTATCTTGTCTTTGCAGTGTATTCTATTGAATATAGGTTGAAAAGGATTTGCAAATCATTGTTTGGTTTTTATTTACCAACGTGCCAACTTCACTGGTTTTGGGTTTTGTACATACTTTAATTATTGACAGCCTTTGCTCAATACTTAGTTGATGCACCTTTGGCAGCAATTCCAGCCTTGAGTGTTTTTGAATACGATGCCACAAGCTTGGCACACCTATCTTTGGGTATTTTCAACCATTCCTCTTTCCAGCACCTCTCAAGCTCCATCAGCTTGGATGGGAAAAGTTGTTTTTCATCCAGGATGTCTCTGTACATACCCTACGCGACCCCAAAAAGGGACAAGCGGTAAAAAATGGATGGATGGATGTCTCTGTACATTGTTTCAAAAATTGTATGCATACTATATAAATATAAAAAAGCTTCAGTGGGAATTTCGCAAGAAAAAGGTAGCAATTTCACAAGAAAAACTTAGAATATTGGCAGTATTAAAATAAAAGTCGTAATTTTACTCTACGCAAGTCAAAATTCTACAAGAAAAACTGAACATTTGTGCAATATTGTGATAAAAGTTTGATTTTTACTTACAGTAACAGTCGCAACTTTACAAGAAAAGCTTACCATTTTGGCACTTTTATGAAAACAGTCCTAATATTACTCGACAAAAGTCACAATTTTATAAGAAAACATAAACATTTTGGCAATATTATAATCGGAATTTTACTTGGCAAAATTATGACAAAAGTCAACATTTTACTAAAAAAAAAATCACTATTTTTACAAGAGCAACAACAAAATTGGCAATATTGTGATAAAAGTCAGAATGTTACATAACAAATGTCACCATTTTGCATTAAAAACTAATAATTTTATATAAAAAATGTAATAATTGTATGAGAAAATATTGCAATATTACAGAAACGGAAAGAATATGTGAAATTGTTCCCAATTTTATAAGAAAGAAAGAGAGAATGTTTGTTTTAAATTTTTTTGTTTGTAATTAGTTTTTAATCTTCATTATTTACTTGAAGTTATTACAGTATGTCTCTATATACATATTTATATTTTAAAAAATGATAACAATAATTTTGGCCATAGGGAGCGCATTTCAATGTCTTACACATACTTGGTATTACATATATTCGCCAGAAGATTAGCACTTTAAATTATTACACACACTTGTTATTTCATATGTTGGCCCGAAGGGGAGCACTTTTAAAACCGACACAGTCAATTTTAAAAATCTGTCCTTTTTGGGACCACCCTCATTTGGATAGATTTGACCACCAGGGGTGGAAATTAGACATTCTCTATCAGATGCAATAGTTTTTCAGTATTGGGACCATGATTTATGTCCTCACTTGTTCACCGGTCCTCATATTGTTGGTACTTTTCCTTGTCGATGTCTTTAATAGGGGAGAAATACAAGAACACACACACACACACACACACACACACACACACACACACACACACACACACACTCTCACACACACACACACATTCTTGTATTTGTTACCATCTTGCATATGCATACTATATTGTTGTGAAACATGAGTTGGAATTCCACAAGAAAAAGGTCGCAATTTCACAAGAAAAACTTAAAATTTTGGCAGTATTGTAATAAAAGTCATAATTTTACTCAACACAGGTAAAACATTTTCCAAGAAAAACTGAACATTTGTGCAATATTATGATAAAAGTTGGAATTTTATTTAGTAACAGTCGCAATTTTACAAGAAAATCATAACATTTTGGCAATTTAATGAAAAAGGTCCTAATTTTATTTGACAAAAGTCACAATTTTATAAGAAAAAGTAAACATTTTGGCAATCTTATATTAATAATGGGAATTTTACCTGGCATAATTATGACAAAAGTGATCATTTTACTAAAGTGTCACTATTTTACAAGAACAACAACAAAATTGGCAATATCGTGATAAAAGTCAGAATGTTAAATGACAAATGTCACCATTTTGCATTAAAAACCAATCATTTTATAAAAAAAATTTAATAATTGTACAAGAAAAAATTGCAATATTACAGAAACGGAAAGAATATGAGAAATTGTTCCCAATTTTATAAGAAAGAAAGAGAGAATGTTGGTTTTTAAATTTTTTGTTTATAATTGTTTTTTAATCTTCATGATTTACTGCAAGTTATTACAGTATGTCTCTATATACATATTTATGTATTTAAAAAAAAAATTTGGCCAAAGGGGGCACATTTCAGTGTCTTACACACACTTGGTATTACATATATTGGCCAGAGGGGGAGCACTTTAAACTATTACACACACTTTTTATTTCATATGTTGGCCTGAAGGGGAGCACTTTAAAGGCCTACTGAAACCCACTACTACCGACCATGCAGTCTGATAGTTTATATATCAATGATGAAATATTAACATTGCAACACATGCCAATTAGGCCGGTTTAGTTTACTAAATTGCAATTTTAAATTTCGCACGAAAGTATCATGCCAAAACGTCGCGGTATGATGACGCGTGCACGTGACGTCACGCATTGTAGAGGACATTTTGTTTCAGCACCATTCACCGCTATGTCTTCTCTTTTCATCGCATAATTCCACAGAATTCTGGACAACTGTGTTGCTGAATCTTTTGCAATTTGTTCAATTAATAATGGAGACGTCAAAGAAGAAAGCTGTAGTTGGGAAGCGGTGTATTGCGGCCGCCTTTAGCAACACAAACACAGCGGGTGTTTTCTTGTTTACATTCTCAAAAGATGACGGTGAAGCTTTACTATGGAACAGCAGTCAAGCGAACATGGTTCCCTACCACATTTCAACCGGCAGGTTTCGATGAGAAAACGGTGGTAATAAGTCGGCTATTACCGTAGACATGAGTGGAGAGCTTGCGTCGTTCCTCCTGCACCTGTCAAAGAGTCAGCTGCGGACTCTCTTGCCTCCTCCCACCGGCCGCCCCCGACCGTCGGATGCTTCCACCGTGGAGAAGGGCAAAAAAAGAAAATCTCAGCCCGGCCCCACTGGCTGCCTTCGCCTCGTCGAGAAACGTGGCTCCCCTCGGAGACACTGGCGGTCACCACACCCGTGGCCACACCCCTCCGACTTTCAGGTTGTACAGGTACGACCATATAATCTCACTAAAACACTAGTAACACAATACACAGATAAGGGATTTTCCTGAATTATCCTAGTAAATGTGTCTAATAACATCTGAATCGCTCCCACTACCCTCGTCTTTTTTTTTTCCTTTTTTTTTTTGTAGTCCTTCACTCTAAATTTCCTCATCTGTCATTTCAGGGGACGGCGTGGCGCGGTTGGGAGAGTGGCCGTGCCAGCAACCTGAGGGTTCCTGGTTCAATCCCCACCTTCAACCAACCTCATCACGCCTGTTGTGTCCTTGAGCAAGACACTTCACTCTTTCTCCTGATGTTTCGTGGTTAGGGCCTTGCATGGCAGCTCCCGCCATCAGTGTGTGAATGTGTGTGTGTATGGGTGAATGTGGAAATAGTGTCAAAGCGCTTTGAGTACCTTGAAGGTAGAAAAGCGCTATACAAGTAAAACCCATTTACCATTTTATCCTTGCTCAAAATATTGGAGAAATCATCACTTTCTCGGTCCGAATCGCTCTCGCTGCTGGTGGCCATGATTGTAACCAATGTGTAGATGTGAGGAGCTCCACAACCCGTGACGTCACACGCACATCGTCCGATACTTCCGGTACAGGCAAAGCTTTTTTTATTAGCGACCAAAAGTTGAGAACTTTATCGTCGATGTTCTCTACTAAATCCTTTCAGCAAAAATATGGCAATGTCGCAAAAATATCAAGTATGACACATAGAATGGACCTGCTATCCCCGTTTAAATAAGAAAATCTCATTTCAGTAGGGATTTAAATTACTACACACACTTGTTATTTCATATGTTGGCCTGAAGGGGAGCTTTTCTAAAATTGACAGTCTTTTTGAAGAATCTGTCCTTTTTGGGACCACCAGGGGTGCAAATGAGGCATTCTCTATTCGATGCAATGGTTTTTCAGTGTCGGGACCGTGATTTATGTCCTCACTTGTTCACCGGTCCTCATATTGTTGGTACTTTTCCTTGTACACACACTGCATGTATGCATGTGCACGCACAACAGAGGGCTTTTAAATAACAAGTAGCAAACAGCCTGAGTGAAACAACTTGTGTGAATGATCACCTCTTTGCTCGTGGCTCTTATGAATACAAATTGAATTTCCGCCGCGGCCTCGTTTGCCGTCATGCCTCATTTGACGTATTCCTTAATGAATATTTTCTAGAGATGGGTAGGGGGACATCTCTCCACGGCGAACGAGACACGGCTTGTACCGCGGCCCATTTGAGTACATTACACACGTATAGATTGAACAAACCCATTTTGTAACGGAGACAAAGGCAATAAAAAAAACCTGCCGTTTCTCACCAGTTGATAATGTTTCCGGTGTGTGCCAGGCAGAATTACAAACATGCCATGCAAAGAATAGACGGATAAGGAGGTCTACATACTGGATTGGGGCTCTAAAGCCTCCATATTGACTGTCTGCTGTGACAAAGATGCTACAGGCCACGTTGCTCAGCCGCTACTGCCAGACGGATTCCGCCCAACGTCCATTTTCCTGTTGATGTCGTGCAGATAATACGCCATCGACTGCGGGCCCGCTAAATAATGCAGCGGCTTGTTTGAGGCCATAAGGAGAATTTAAATAGTATTGACAGGCTAAGCTGCCAAGGTGCAGAATGTATGCAGCGGGAGAGCTCCACGCCGTATCGATCAAGGAACGTGCTAAACGCTCGCCGCAGTTCTTAGAAAGGGGAAAAACAAAAAGGTGCCGCCGCGAAAGAAGGATGATGTTTAAAGAAGCGAGGAAAACAAAGTTTCTCGTGCTGTGAAAGTTTTGTATCTTGTGGGCTTTTACCGTATAGAGCAGGCCTGCTCTATCTATTTTTTAGGAACACTATTATAAGACCTCACAATAATGTCTGATTGAATGACAAAAATCTGACATTTTTAAACTAATACTAATGATATACTTGGTCACCTATAACACAAAGTTCATTATATATATATATATATATATATATATATATTTGCATATATATGTATGTATATATACAGTATATATATACATATGCATATATATGTATGTATATATACAGTATATATATACATTTACATATGCATATATACGTATGTATGTATATGTATATATATTTTACATATACACATATGCAGTGTGTATATATATATATATATATATGTATATACAGTATATTTATATATATATATTATACATATATGTATATTAGTATATATACATTTATTTATATATGTATTTATATATAATACATATACACATAGATATATATACATTCATATATATGTATATGTGTATATATATATGTATATATATTAATTTACATATGCATATATATAAATATGTATGTATGTGTATATATAAACATTTACATATAGATAGGTTAGATCAGGGGTGGGCAAACTACGGCCCAAGGGCCACATCCGGCCCGTTGGTCTCTTTGATCCGGCCCGCCAAATATTAAAACAGAATCGAGCAAAGATGACTCTTAGTTCCAACATGTATGATATGCTTTGACTCTTAGTTCCAACATATATGATATTCTTGGATTCTTAGTTCCAACCGATATGGTATGCTTCGACTCGTAGTTCCAACTGATATGATATGCTTGGACTCATAGTTCCAACAGATATGATATGCTTTGGCTCTTAGTTCAAACAGATATGATATGCTTTGACCCTTAGTTCCAACAGATATGTGCTTTGACTTAGTACCAACATATATAATATGCTTTGATTTTAGTTCCAACATATTTATGCTTTGACTCTTAGTTCCAACATATATGATATGTTTTGACTCTTAGTTCCAACACATATGATTTGATTTGACTCTTAGTTCCAACAGATACGACATGCTTTGACTCTTAGTTCCAACATCTATATGCTTTGACTCTTAGTTCCAACATCTATAAGCTTTGACTCTTAGTTCCAACATTTATATGCTTTGACTCTTAGTTCCAACATTTATGATTTGACTTGACTTGTAGTTCCAACAGATATGAAATGCATGTGTTCGCCCGGCCCGTCCGTCAAATTCCAAAAGCCAATGTGGCCCCTGAGCCAAAATGTTTGTCCACTCCTGGGTTGGATAGTACTTTATTTATTCCGTCGGGAAAATTACAATTTTCAGCACAATCCCATCCAAGATCAAACAAACAATACAGGGAGACAAAACAGGATCGCTGACGGGTCTGCCGGCTTCCAGCGCCCCTTACAAAAAAGATGAGATACAGGTAAACAAGGGGGGGGGATAGGAGAAAAAAATAGAAGATTAAAATAAAATAAAAAAATCGGTCTTAGCCTGGGCCCTGGAGAGGGGGTGCAGACTGAGGCCAAGGGGAAAAAAACAACTCATAGCCATAGTACACATCCCTATTACATGTGTGTAAGAGGGAAACATCAAACATCAAAGAACACAGAGGACATTAAAGACATTAAAGCAGCAGATACAACCAGACACTTCTACATACAGCTTTGAATAAAAAGTAAAAGAAACATATCCACTGTGGTGGATATGTGTAAACATACACATATGCAGTGTATGTTTATTTGTATCTATATATATATATATATATATATATATATATATATATATATATACATATACACATATGCAGTGTATGTATATATGTATATGTATACAGTGGGGCAAAAAAGTATTTAGTCAGCCAGCGATTGTGCAAGTTCTCCCACTTAAAATGATGACAGAGGTCTGTAATTTTCATCATAGGTACACTTCAACTGTGAGAGACAGAATGTGAAAAAAAAATCCAGGATTTCACATTGTAGGAATTTTAAAGAATTTATTTGTAAATCATGGTGGAAAATAAGTATTTGGTCAACCATTCATAGCTTTCACTGATGGAAGGAGGTTTTGGCTCAAAATCTCACGATACATGGCCCCATTCATTCTTTCCTTAACACGGATCAATCGTCCTGTTCCCTTAGCAGAAAAACAGCCCCAAAGCATGATGTTTCCACCCCCATGCTTCACAGTAGGTATGGTGTTCTTGGGATGCAACTCAGTATTCTTCTTCCTCCAAACACGACGAGTTGAGTTTATACCAACATGGATACATGGATGATACAGCAGAGGATTGGGAGAATGTCATGTGGTCAGATGAAACCAAAATAGAACTTTTTGGTATAAACTCAACAGGTTTTGGAGCAACACATGTTGCCATCCAAGCAACGTTTTCATGGACGCCCCTGCTTATTTCAGCCAGATAATGCCAAGCCCCTCATAGTACAAGAGTTCGGGTACTAAACTGGCCTGCCCATTGTCCAGACCTGTCTCCCATTGAAAATGTGTGGTTCATTATGAGACCCCGGACTCTTTAAACAACTTAAACTGTACATCAAGCAAGAACAGGAAAGAATTCCACCGGAAAAGCTTCAAAAATTGGTCTCCTTAGTTCCTTAACGTTTACTGAGTGTTGTTAAAAGGAAAGGCCATGTAACACAGTGGTAAAAATTAATATATTACATGAATATGAATATATTACAGCCATGTGACCTCATTAAACTACGTGCTAATCACTTGCCTGTCCAAATAAGCGTCTATATTCCTCCAAAACCAGCATGTTTGTAACGACCTGGTCGCATCTTGGTGCGGATTTCGTTCTCCCAGGGATGCAGACGGGCTTTGGACACAGCGTGTAGGTTGGAAAAATTATTTATTAAGAAATAAATCAGACTTTGACAAAACTAAAAGAGCTAGCATGGGAGCTAGAAAACAAAAGGGCCTAGCATGGAAGCTATCAGGTAGCGAGCAGGAAAACAGAAGTCGTTACTTGTTGTATGAAAACAAATTAGGAAGCAAGACCGAGTGAGGCCAGGACCAAGACTAAATAGCCCTCTGATTAGTGCTCGGACAACAGGTTTGTGTCTCATACACTAACCAGACACAGCTGAGCACAATCTGCAGTCATGGCAACAGAAACAAACAAACTCAGAGGTGCATAAACCGGAACTAAACGGAGTCCAACACTAACAGGAAAACACAAAAGGACTCAAAAATCTAAATCATAATATGATCCGGCCAGCGGATCATAACAGTGTTATTGCACGTTCACCTCAAAGTCGGTGCTAAAAAAACAAAGTAGCGTCTCATGTCAAATTTAGAAGTGACAAAACATCTCTTTTAAGCCGTCCCACAGGAAAAAAAAACAACACTTAAGAACGATTAGCGTCGCTTATTATGAAGAAAGTTGTCATTTAATCTGTTATGATCAGTGTCAATGAGGAAGGAAAAACATGGTTTAGGGTCACTGGCCTGAATGTGTGCACGTGGCCTCGGGCTGGTGTGCTTAGTAGGGATTGTAATGGCACAGATTTAACACGGGGGATTAATGCGGTACGGCCGAATGAGAAAAACAGGCTGTAAAGAAACAAACACATCAAGTAATTGATAGGCTGCATGCCACTGAAAGGACTGTTTGCTTTAGATGGACTGGGGAGTCTTGGCCTGCGGGACTCAAATTGACACGTTATTTTTATTTGCAATAGTTTACAATAAACAACAAACTATTTCTTCAAATTGACCATTTTTTGATTTTGCGATGGAATAACTTTAAATGCAATGCAATTATAACTTGTAAGTAAAAGTAAACCTCACAGGAATGGTGATATATATGTATTTATAAATGCCGACTATAGGTGTGTATCTGTAAAATAGCTCTAAAAAAGCTGGCATGCTAACAATTAAGTACAAAAATAAATGAGACTGAGGTGTACGCCTGCTAAATTAGCAAAATTAAGTTGCTAAAGCTAACATGTTAATAATTAGCCTGTGTCAAGTTACAAAAGATATGACTTTGAGGTGTTTGCCTGCAAATTTAGCGGGGCAAAATGATAAAATGCTATCAATTAGCATGGGTAAAGTACCAAAATATATGACTCTGAGGTGTGCATCTGGAAAAATAGCATAACAAAGCTAGCATGCTAACATTTAAGCATATGTCAAGTACAAAAATATATGAGACTGAGGTGTACACCTGCTAAATTAGCAAAATAAAGCTGCTAAAGCTAACATCCTAATAATTAGCATGCGTCAAGTTACAAAAGATGACTTTAAGGTGTTTACCTGCATATTTAGCGGGGCAAACAGCTAAAATGCCATCAATTAGCGTGGTTAAAGTACGAAAATATATGACTCTGAAGTGGGCATCTGTAAAAGTAGCTCTAAAAAGCTAGCATGCTAACAATTAGCATGGGTAAAGTACCAAAATATAGGACTCTCAGGTTTATATATGTAAAAATAGCTATAAAAAGCTAGCATGCTAACATTTGAGCATATGCCAAGTACAAAAATATATGTAACTGAGGTTACACCTGTTAAATTAGCAAAATAAAGCTGCTAAAGCTAACATGCTAATAAGAAGCATGCGTCACGTTGCAAAAGATATGACTTTGAGGTGTTTACATGCAAATTTAGCGGGCAAAATGCTAAAATGCTAGTAATTATCATGGGTAAAGTACCAAAATATATGACTCTGAGGTGTGTATCTGTAAAAATAGCTAGCATTCCAACAATTAAGCATATGTCAAGTACAAAAATATGACACTGAGATATACACCTGCTAAATTAGCAAAATGAAGCCGCTAAAGCTAACATGCTAATAATTAGCATGTGACAAGTTACACAAGATATGACTTTGAGGTGTTTACCAGCAAATTTAGCGGAACAAAACGCTAAAATGCTATCAATTAGCATGGGTAAAGTAGCTAATATGTAATTATTATTTTTTTAATCTATTTAAATATATATTTAAATAGATTTAGAAATGTTTTAGTTAATTACATATTTTTTAATCAATTAAGAATGGTTACAACCCGCCCTCTGCCCGAATGCAGCTGAGATAGGCTCCAGCACCCCCCCCCCCGCGACCCCGAAAGGCACAAGCGGTAGAAAATGGATCGTTGGATGAATATATATATATATATTTATATATATATATATATATATATATATATATATGGATATAATTAAAAAAAAAATCTATTTAAATATATATATAAATTCATTTTTTTAAATAATTACATATTTTTTAATCACTCTATATACATATTTAATAGTGAATAAATAATACTAAATAATACGTAGATATAAATATGTTCAATCTATTTAAATGTATACATATTTTAAAAGATTTTTAAAATTTCAAAATAATTACATATTTTTAATCAATTAAGAATGGTTACAACCCACCTTCCGCCCGAATGCAGCTATTCAATTTTTATATATATATATATATATATATATATATATATATATATATATATATATATATATATATATATATATATATATATATATTTTTTTTTTTTTTTTTTTTTTTTAATGTAAAAATAATTACTCTTTTTTTATCAATCTATATACATATTTGATAATAAATGAATATAAATATGTTTTAATATATTTATATATAAATAGAATCAAAAAATGTAAAAATTACATATTTTTTAATCAATTAAGAATTTTTACAACCCGCCTTCCGCCCAAATGCAGCTATTTAAATATATATATATATATATATATATATATATATATATATATATATATATATATAAATAGATTACATTTTTTGTAAATAACATATTTTTTAATCAATCTATATAAATATTTAATAATACATAAAAAATCAATAAATATTAATATTTTTTTCTATTTAATATATATATATATATATATATATATATTTAAATAGATTTCAAAAATGTAAAAATGATTACATATTTTTTAATCAATTAAGAATAGTTTCAAGTAAAAAAAAAAAAAAAAAAAGCTTTTTTTTCCCCCATTCCTAATGAAAAGTTCCAGCTAGATGTGGAATATATTTGAATATTAGCCCAAACAGCTCAGCCTGCTCTGGCCACCTCCCCTCTTCTTCCAGCCTCTGATGTTTGCCACTTTGCTCCATAAACAGCTTTTCAGTGTGCGCCACATCACATACTTTCCATTTAAGTGCAGCGTGTTCCAAAAAAAAAAAAAAAAAAGTAAGTAAAACGGCTGACGAGTTTTGAGGGCAAAGTTAATGACTGCAGACGTGAAATCTGCCGGGGTGACTCGGCGGCGTGTCCAATACTCGAAGTAATAGCGTTAATGGCGAATTTGAAGGAGTTTCATTTCCAACATCAAACGCCGGCGCCCGCCCGCCTGCGCGTGTCGGGGCTGTGGATGGCTTCATCTCCGAGGTGGCTGAAAACTCCCAAGCAGAACAGCCGCTCGCCTGGCAGGGCGACGCTTGTTAGGCCCGGAGGAGGCGGCGTGGCCAGTAAGTAAGGTTATTGGCAAATAATTAGCCTCGCCCGGGAATCAGCGGGGATCGCAAAGTCCGCTGGGGCAGAAACGCCGGCGCCCCTGGCCTCGTTTCCACACCTAATTAACTTCCTTCAGCGCCTATTAATAAGCTTGTCTTCTAACTCCATACGCTCCCAACTTCTGGCCAAGATGGAATTCCTACGTGGAGCACATAGACTGAAAATGAGATTGTCCTTCAATCACTGACACGCCTCGGCACTGACCCCCGGGGCGCTAGTCCAGGGGTGTCGAACTCATTTTAGACGGGGGGGGGCCACGTGGAGAAAAATCAAAATTATAAATAAATGATTCTAAATTATGTAATAATCAGAATTATCGCTGTTTACTTTTAGTCCGAGGACAAGTGTCTCCAATATTCTCCCGTCCAAAGGCAAAACCTAGTAACTCACTTCGAGCTGATGTTGAGAAAACAAAGGAAAACCAATCTATCTTGATGCTGTCTTACAAAGATCTACAAAGTCATCAAACGTATAGATGTTTTCATTTTCTTGCCGATTGAGCCATGGATTGGATCTGCTCTCATGAACGTGTGCCCTTTCTCCAGATATTTTATCACCATCTGGGGTGGGCCCCATTCTGCGTTTGCACATTGGGCAAAGAGCTGTGTACAGCATCCAGTTTTTATTTTGACCTCCACAGTTATCTGCCCAAAATAGTATGCAAGGGGAGGAATCAAAAACAATATATTTAATGAAGGTCAATCTTCCAAATATCCCCTCGTGCCATAATATCACATAATCAGGTTGACCGTCGGCCCCCATTCGTGCAAATGTCTCATTAAAGGGGAACATTATCACAATTTCAAAAGGGTTAAAAACAATAAAAATCAGTTCCCAGTGGCTTGTTGTATTTTTTTGAATTTTTTTTCAAAATTTTACCGGTCCCGGAATATCCCTAAATACAGCTTTATCCATCCATCCATCCATCATCTTCCGCTTATCCGAGGTCGGGTCGCGGGGGCAGCAGCCTAAGCAGGGAAGCCCAGACTTCCCTATCTCCAGCCACTTCGTCTAGCTCTTCCCGGGGGATCCCGAGGCGTTCCCAGGCCAGCCGGGAGACATAGTCTTCCCAACGTGTCCTGGGTCTTCCCCGTGGCCTCCTACCAGCTGGACGTGCCCTAAACACATCCCTAGGGAGGCGTTCGGGTGGCATCCTGACCAGATGCCCGAACCACTTCATCTGGCTCCTCTCGATGTGGAGGAGGAGCGGCTTTACGTTGAGCTCCTCCCGGATGGCAGAGCTTCTCACCCTATCTCTAAGGGAGAGCCCCGCCACCCGGCGGAGGAAACTCATTTCGGCCGCTTGTACCCGTGATCTTATCCTTTCGGTCATGACCCAAAGCTCATGACCATAGGTGAGGATGGGAACGTAGATCGACCGGTAAATTGAGAGCTTTGCCTTCCGGCTCAGCTCCTTCTTCACCACAACGGATCGATACAACGTCCGCATTACTGAAGACGCCGCACCGATCCGCCTGTCGATCTCATGATCCACTCTTCCCCCACTCGTGAACAAGACTCCTAGGTACTTGAACTCCTCCACTTGGGGCAGGGTCTCCTCCCCAACCCGGAGATGGCACTCCACCCTTTTCCGGGCGAGAACCATGGACTCGGATTTGGAGGTGCTGATTCTCATTCCGGTCGCTTCACACTCGGCTGCGAACCGATCCAGTGAGAGCTGAAGATCCCGGCCAGATGAAGCCATCAGGACTACATCATCTGCAAAAAGCAGAGACCTAATCCCGTGGCCACCAAACCGGAACCCCTCAACGCCTTGGCTGCGCCTAGAAATTCTGTCCATAAAAGTTATGAACAGAATCGGTGACAAAGGACAGCCTTGGCGGAGTCCAACCCTCACTGGAAACGTGTCCGACTTACTGCCAGCAATGCGGACCAAGCTCTGACACTGATCATACAGGGAGCGGACTGCCACAATAAGACATTCCGATACCCCATACTCTCTGAGCACTCCCCACAGGACTTCCCGAGGGACACGGTCGAATGCCTTCTCCAAGTCCACAAAGCACATGTAGACTGGTTGGGCAAACTCCCATGCACCCTCAAGAACCCTGCCGAGAGTATAGAGCTGGTCCACAGTTCCACGACCAGGACGAAAACCACACTGTTCCTCCTGAATCCGAGGTTCGACTATCCGGCGAAGCCTCCTCTCCAGTACACCTGAATAAACCTTACCGGGAAGGCTGAGGAGTGTGATCCCACGATAGTTGGAACACACCCTCCGGTCCCCCTTCTTAAAGAGAGGGACCACCACCCCGGTCTGCCAATCCAGAGGTACCGCCCCCGATGTCCACGCGATGCTGCAGAGTCTTGTCAACCAAGACAGCCCCACAGCATCCAGAGCCTTAAGGAACTCCAGGCGGATCTCATCCACCCCCGGGGCCTTGCCGCCGAGGAGCTTTTTAACTACCTCAGCGACCTCAGCCCCAGAAATAGGAGAGTCCACTACAGATTCCCCAGGCACCGCTTCCTCAAAGAAAGACGTGTTGGTGGGATTGAGGAGGTCTTCGAAGTATTCCCTCCACCGATCCACAACATCCGCAGTCGAAGTCAGCAGAACACCATCCGCACCATACACGGCGTTGATAGTGCACTGCTTCCCCTTCCTGATGCGCCGTATGGTGGTCCAGAATCGCTTCGAAGCCGTCCGGAAGTCGTTTTCCATGGCTTCCCCGAACTCTTCCCATGTCCGAGTTTTTGCCTCCGCGACCGCTAAAGCTGCACACCGCTTGGCCCGTCGGTACCCGTCCACTGCCTCTGGAGTCCTATGAGCCAAAAGAACCCGATAGGACTCCTTCTTCAGCTTGACGGCATCCCTCACTGCTGGTGTCCACCAACGGGTTCTGGGATTACCGCCACGACAGGCACCAACAACCTTGCGGCCACAGCTCCAATCAGCCGCCTCGACAATAGAGGTTCGGAACATGGTCCACTCGGACTCAATGTCCCGCACCTCCCTCGTGACATGTTCAAAGTTCTCCCGGAGGTGTGAATTGAAACTCTCTCTGACAGGAGACTCTGCCAGACGTTCCCAGCAGACCCTCACAATGCGCTTGGGCCTGCCAGGTCTGTCCGGCATCCTCCCCCACCATCGCAGCCAACTCACCACCAGGTGGTGATCGGTAGAAAGCTCCGCCCCTCTCTTCACCCGAGTGTCCAAAACATAAGGCCGCAAATCCGATGACACAACTACAAAGTCGATCATGGAACTGCGGCCTAGGGTGTCCTGGTGCCAAGTGCACATATGGACACCCTTATGTTTGAACATGGTGTTTGTTATGGACAATCCGTGACGAGCACAAAAGTCCAATAACAAAACACCACTCGGGTTTAGATCCGGGCGACCATTCTTCCCAATCACGCCTCTCCAGGTTTCACTGTCGTTGCCAACATGAGCGTTGAAGTCTCCCAGTAGGACAAGGGAATCACCCGGAGGAGCACTTTCCAGTACTCCCTCGAGTGTGCCCAAAAAGGGTGGGTATTCTGAACTGCTGTTTGGTGCGTAAGCACAAACAACAGTCAGGACCCGTCCCCCCACCCGAAGGCGAAGGGAAGCTACCCTCTCGTCCACTGGGTTGAACTCAAACGTGCAGGCTTTGAGCCGGGGGGCAACGAGAATTGCCACCCCAGCCCGTCGCCTCTCACTGCCGGCAACGCCAGAGTGGAAGAGGGTCCAGTCCCTCTCGAGAGAACTGGTTCCAGAGCCCTTGCTGTGCGTCGAGGTGAGTCCGACTATATCCAGCCGGAACTTCTCTACCTCGCGCACTAGCTCAGGCTCCTTCCCCCCCAGTGAGGTGACGTTCCACGTCCCAGGAGCTAGCTTCTGTAGCCGAGGATCGGACCGCCAAGTGCCCTGCCTTCGGCTGCCGCCCAGCTCACAATGCACCCGACCTCTATGGCCCCTCCTATGAGTGGTGAGCCCATTGGAGGGGTGACCCACGTTGCCTCTTCGGGCTGTGCCCGGCCGGGCCCCATGGGGACAGGCCTGACCACCAGGCGCTCGCCATCGTGCCCCAACTCCGGGCCTGGCTCCAGAGCGGGGCCCCGGTGACCCACGTCCGGGCGAGGGAAATCTGGGTTCATTTTGTTGTAATTCCATAGAAGTCTTTGAAGCTTTAAAGTGCCTTATTTTCGCTATCTTCGAAACCACTATCCTTTTCCCTGTGACGTCATACAGGGCTGCCAATACAAACAACATGGCGGTTACCACAGCAAGATATAGCGACATTAGCTCGGATTCAGACTCGGATTTCAGCGGCTTAAGCGATTCAACAGATTGCGCATGTATTGAAACAGATGGTCGGAGTATGGAGGCAGATAGCGAAAACGAAATTGAAGAAGAAATTGAAGCTATTGAGCGAATAGCTATTGACGCTATTCGGCCATAGCGTGGGTGTACCTAATGAAGTGGCCCATAGCATGGCGGCCTTATTAGCATCGCCGGTAAAATGTGCGGACCAAACGATCAGGACTTTTGCATCTTGTGACACTGGAGCAACTTAAATCCGTCAATTGGTAAGTGTTTGTTTTGCATTAGATGTGGGTATTTAGTTTCAAATGTACATACAGTTAGCGTAAATAGCATGTTAGCATCGATTAGCGTAGCATGTTTGCATCGATTAGCTGGCAGTCATGCCGTGACCAAATATGTCTAATTAGCACATAAGTCAACAACATCAACAAAACTCACCTTTGTGATTTTGTTGACTTAATTGTTGCAAATGCATCTGCAGGTTATCCATACATCTCTGTGCCATGTCTGTCTTAGCATCGCCGGTAAAATGTGAAGACACTTTGGTACATTCAATGGGGGTCTGGCGGCAGATTTCTTGCCAGTGGTGCAACTTGAATCCCTCCCTGTTAGTGTTGTTACACCCTCCAACAACACACCGACGAGGCATGATCTCTCCAAGGTTCCAAAAAAATAGTCGAATAAACGGAAAATAACAGAGCTGAGACCCGGTGTTTGTAATGTGAAAATGAATATAGTGGGTGTATTACCTCGGTGACGTCACATTCTGACGTCATCGCAAAAAGAGCGATAAACAGAAAGGCGTTTAATTTGCCAAAATTCACCCATTTAGACTTCGGAAATCAGTTAGAAAAATACATGGTCTTTTTTCTGCAACATCAAGGTATATATTGACGCTAGCATAGGTTTGGTGATAATGTTCCCCTTTAAAGACAATAAGGCGACTGACAAAGAAGCTCCGATTGGTCCCTTGAGATACTAGGTTTTTCTGTTGTATCCACACGTTTATGTGGTAGTTGCTAGGTCCTACCATGCACGTAACAGCTTACTTACGGAACAAATTACAATATCGCATACACTAATGTAAAGCATATCACCTAGGAACTCCAAAATTATTATCAGCTCAGTTTTGACCAAAATTGAGTTACTGGGTTTTGCCTTTGGACGGGAGTATTGTCCACACCTGTTTCCATCCAAACACAGCAGTGCGCTCTTAAAAGCACAGCAGGCATACTTGCCAACCCTCTCGACTCCCGATTTTCAGTGGCCCTCCCGAAAATCTCCCGGATCAACCATTCTCCCGAATTTCTCCAGATTTTCACCCGGGCAACAATATTGGAGTGTCAAACTCATTTTAGATGACAAATCTACTCCCGAGTGGACCGGACTGGTAAAATCACGGCATGATAACTTAAGAATAAAGACAACTTCAGATTGTTTTCTTTGTTTACAAATAGAAAAAGCACATTCTGAAAAAGTACACATCAAAATGTTATGTTATCATTATTTGTCGTTATTTGTACTTTCTGAATAAATTATGTAATAATCAGAATTATCGCTGTATATTTTTAGAGTGGGGACAAGTGTCTCCAATATTGTCCACACCTGTCTCCATCCAAACACAGCAGTGCGCTCTTAAAGGCACGGCAGGCATACTTGCCAACCCTCCCGATATTTCCGGGAGACTCCCGAATTTCAGTGCCCCTCCCGAAAATCTCCCGGGTCAACCATTTCTCACGATTTTAACCCGGGCAACAATATTGGGGGCCGGCCTTAAAGGCACTGCATTTAGCGACCTCTCCAAACTGTCGTCACGTCTGCTTTTCCTCTGAGGGTGGCCGTATAAACAACTTTAACACTGTAACAAATATGCGCCACACTGTGAACCCACACCAAACAAAAATGACAAACACATTTCAAGAGAACATCTGCACTGTAACACAACATAAATACAACAGAACAAATACCCAGGAACCCTTGCAGCACTACAATTCCGGGACGGTACAATATACACCCCCGCTCCCACCAAACCCCGACCCCTCCCCATCTCCTGAATTCGGAGGTCTCAAGGTTGGCAAGTATGACGGCAGGAAGCGAGGGAAATGGCTTTAAACCAAGCGCTTGGCCCCTTTTTTTTTCCGAGGCAAAATCTCCCGAGCAAAGCCCGTGTAGTTAGTCCACCACGATTATCAAGCCAAACGGCTTTAGTGCGCATGCGCCTGACTTTGTGTTGTCTAAAATGCATTAATAAATCACGTTTTTTTCCGGTAATTAAAAAATTAGGTATTACTAATCTGGGATTTTATCACAAATTATCATTACACCATTTACTGTTACATCCCTAGTCCATTAACAAGTAAAATAACCACTAGGCCATTCAAGAGCAGACTCAGTGGCCTAGTGGTTAGAGTCTCCGCCCTGAGATCGGTAGGTTTTGAGTTCAAACCCAGGTAGAGTCATACCAAAGACTATAAAAATGGGATCCAATACCTCCCTGCTTGGCACTCAGCATCAAGGGTTGGAATTGGGGGATAAATCACCAAAATTGATTCCCGGGCGCGGCCACCGCTGCTGCTCACTGCTTTCCTCACCTCTCAGGGGGTGTTAAAGGGTGATGGGTAAAATGCGGTGAATAAATTAGCCAAACTTTGTGTGTGTGTGTGAGACAATCAGTGGTACAAACCCCGTTTCCATATGAGTTAGGAAATTGTGTTAGATGTAAATATAAACAGAATACAATGATTTGCAAATCCTTTTCAACCCATATTCAGTTGCACTAATTCCAGATTAGTAATACCTAATTTATTAATGCATTTTAGACAACACAAAGTCAGGCGCATGTGCACTACAAAGAAAACATATTTGATGTTCAAACTCATAAACTTTATTCTTTTTGCAAATAATAATTAACTTAGAATTTCATGGCTGCAACACGTGCTACAGTAGTTGGGAAAGGGCATGTTCACAACTGTGTTACATTTTCTTTTAACAACACTCAGTAAATGTTTGGGAACCGAGGAAACCAATTGTTGAAGCTTAGAAAGAGGAATTCTTTCCCATTCTTGTTTTATGTAGAGCTTCAGTCGTTCAACAGTCCGTGGTCTCCGCTGTCGTATTTTACGCTTCATAATGCGCCACACATTTTCCATGGGAGACAGGTCTGGACTGCAGGCGGGCCAGGAAAGTACCCGAACTCTTTTTTTACAAAGCCACGCTGTTGTAACACGTGCTGAATGTGACTTGTCATTGTTTTGCTGAAATAACCAGGGGCGTCCATGAAAAAGATGGCAGCATATGTTGTTCCAAAACCTGTATGTACCTTTCAGCATTAATGGTGCCTTCACAGATGTGTAAGTTACCCATACCATCACAGATGCTGGCTTTTGAACTTTGCGTCGATAACAGTCTGGATGGTTCGCTTCCCCTTTGGTCCGAATGACAGGATTTGGAATATTTCCAAAAACTCGTCAGACCACGGCACACATTTCCACTTTGCATCAGTCCATCTTAGATTATCTCAGGCCCAGAGAAGCCGGCAGCGTTTCTGGATGTTGTTGATAAATGGCTTTCGCTTTGCATAGTAGAGCTTTAACATCAACTTACAGATGTAACGACAAACTGTTTTTAGTGACAGTGGTTTTCTGAAGTGTTCCTGAGCCCATGTGGTGATATTCTTGAGAGATTGATGTCGGTTTTTGATACAGTGCCATCTGATGGACCGAAGGTCACGGTCATTCAATGTTGGTTTCCGGCCATGCCGCTTACGTGGAGTGATTTCTCCAGATTCTCTGAACCTTTTGATGATATTATGGACCGCAGATGTTGAAATCCCTAAATTTCTTGCAATTGCACTTTGAGAAACGTTGTTCTTAAACTGTTTGACTATTTGCTCATGCAGTTGTGGACAAAGGGGTGTACCTCGCCCCATCCTTTCTTGTGAAAGACTGAGCAGTTTTTCAGAAGCTGTTTTTATACCCAATCATGGCACCCACCTGTTCCACATTAGCCCGCACACCCGTGGGATGTTCCAAATAAGTGTTTGATGAGCATTCCTCAACTTTATCAGTATTTATTGCCACCTTTCCCAACCTCTTTGCTCGCATCAAATTCTAAAGTTAATGATTATTTGCAACAACAAAAAAATGTTTATCAGTTTGAACATCAAATATGTTGTCTTTGTAGCATATTCAACTGAATATGGGTTGAAAAGGATTTGCAAATCATTGTATTCCGTTTATATTTACATCTAACACAATTTCCCAATGCATATGGAAACGGGGTTTGTACTTTAACTTTAAGTCATCCCACGGGCCTGATTCGTACATTCGACACACCCTGCGTTCGTCCATTTTCAACTGAAACCCCCCCCCTCCCTGATGGGTAGGTCAAACCTCCTCAATGGACGTTGTCCCCGAGCGGCCCGGCGTCTCCTTACCTGTCACGGCAGAAAGAGCCGGACTTGACGAGAGGCCAGGGCTCCCGAAAAGCAACCCCCCTGCCCTCCGGCTGTGGGAGAGCGACGCGGGCCTTGGTGTCTAATCACCCCCTCCCACGACAGCACTCATCAAGACAAATCAATCTCCCTCTGACACTTCATTTAGACCTCGACTCATTTGGAATTAGGGGCCATTACTGCAATTGGCAGGCGTGGATATTCCCCGAACGCCGGCTGTTATCCCGCTTTGGGGATGAAGGAAAAAGAGAGCCAGCTTTTGGCTTTCTCCCTCTGACTGGATAGAAGGTGTTTTTCTGAGCTGATCACATTGGATTTTCTCTTTAACTAAATCATCCCCGTTCTTAATCAGCAGTCTGATTGTTTTTGGTTTTTTTGTCCCTGGTTCTGGGCTAATGGTGAGACTAAATAGGACCTTAATGAAGATGGTGGAGTCTATTGACTGCCAAGCTGTTGCCGGGGGCCAATTAAAAGTTTGACGCTCCACAAAGAACCTGGAGGACATTGATGGAAGGGTACCTTCAAGTCTTGTGACAAAATGTTAAGGGTGCCGTTCCAACCTCCTCACAGTTACATTTTTCATAACATGAACACCTTGGCTCGTTAAGGCGGTACAGCTCGGTTGGTAGAGTCGGCGTGCCAGCAACTTGAGGGTTCCAGGTTCGAGGTAAAGTGTCCTTGGGCAGGACACTTTACCCTCCTGCTCCCAGTGCCACCCACACTGGTTTAAATGGAACTCAGGTATTGGGTTTCACTATGCAAAAGCGCTTTGAGTCACTAGAGAAAAGGGGGGGGCAAAAAAGTACTTCAACTGTGAGAGACAGAATGTGGAAACAATATCCAGGAATTCACATTGTAAGAATTTTAAAGAATTTATTTGTAAATTATGGTGGAAAATAAGAATTTTGGTCAACCATTCAAAGCTCTCACTGATGGAAGGAGGTTTTGGCTCAAAATCTCACGATACATGGCCCCATTCATTCTTTCCTTAACACGGATCAATCGTCCTGTCCCCTTGGCAGAAAAACAGCCCCAAAGCATGATGTTTCCACCCCCATGCTTCACAGTAGGTATGGTGTTCTTGGGATGCAACTCAGTATTCTTCTTCCTCCAAACACCACGAGTTGAGTTTATACCAAAAAGAATACATAGATGATACAGCAGAGGATTGGGAGAATGTCATGTGGTCAGATAATACCAAAATAGAAATTTTTGGTATAAACTCAACTCGTCGTGTTTGGAGGAAGAAGAATACTGAGTTGCATCCCAAGAACACCATACCTACTGTGAAGCATGGAGGGTGGAAACATCATGTTTTGGGGCTGTTTTTCTGCTAAGAGGACAGGATGATTGATCCGTGTTAAGGAAAGAATGAATGGGGCCATGTATCGTGAGATTTTGAGCCAAAACCTCCTTCCATCAGTGAGAGCTTTGAATGGTTGACCAAATACTTATTTTCCACCATAATTTACAAATAAATTCTTTAAAATTCCTACAATGTGAATTCCTGGATTTTTCCCCCCACATTCTGTCTCTCACAGTTGAAGTGTACCTAAGATGAAAATTACAGACCTCTGTCATCATTTGAAGTGGGAGAACTTGCACAATCGCTGGCTGACTAAATACTTTTTTGCCCCACTGTATATATAATTCACTTCACTTCACTTATGTTACCATTAGTGCTTTTACTGAACACATTTGCGTTAAAAAAAAAGGTACAAGTTACTCTCCATTAAATGTAGCTAAGCTACAAGTTACTCTCCATTAAATGTAACTAAGCTACAGGTTACTCTCCATTAAATGTCGTTAAACTACAAGTTACTCTCCATTAAATATGACTAAGCTACAAGTTACTCTCCATTAAATATGACTAAGCTACAAGTTACTCTCCGTTAAATATAACTAAGCTACAAGTTACTCTCCATTAAATGTAACTAAGCTACAAGTTACTCTCCATTAAATGTAACTAAGCTACAAATTACTCTCCATCAAATGTAACTAAGGTACAAGTTACTCTCCATTAAATGTAGCTAAGCTACAAGTTACTCTCCATTAAATGTAACTAAGCTACAGGTTACTCTCCATTAAATGTAACTAAGCTACAGGTTACTCTCCATTAAATGTAACTAAGCTACAGGTTACTCTCCATTAAATGTAACTAAGCTACAGGTTACTCTCCATTAAATGTCGTTAAACTACAAGTTACTCTCCATTAAATATGACTAAGCTACAAGTTACTCTCCGTTAAATATAACTAAGCTACAAGTTACTCTCCATTAAATGTAACTAAGCTACGAATTGCTCTCCATTAAATGTAACTAAGGTACAAGTTACTCTCCATTAAATGTAACTAAGCTACAAATTACTCTCCATTAATCATAACTAAGGTACAAGTTACTCTCCATTAAATGTAACGAAGCTACATGTTTCTCTCCATTAAATGTAGCTAAGCTACAAGTTACTCTCCGTTAAATGTAACTGAGCTACAAATTACTCTCCATTAAATGCAGCTAAGCTACAAGTTACTCTCCATTAAATGTAACTAAGGTACAAGTTACTCTCCATTAAATGTAGCTAAGCTACAAGTTACTCTCCATTAAATGTAACTAAGGTACAAGTTACTCTCCATTAAATGTAGCTAAGCTACAAGTTACTCTCCATTAAATGTAACTAAGGTACAAGTTACTCTCCATTAAATGTAGCTAAGGTACAAGTTACTCTCCATTCAATGTAACTAAGGTACACGTTACTCTCCATTAAATGTAGCTAAGCTACAAGTTACTCTCCATTAAATGTAACTAAGCTACAAGTTATTCTCCATCAAATGTAGATAAGTTACAAGTTACTCTCCATTAAATGTAACTAAGCTACAAGTTACTCTCCATTAAATGTAACTAAGCTACAAGTTATTCTCCATCAAATGTAGATAAGTTACAAGTTACTCTCCATTAAATGTAACTAAAGTACACGTTACTCTCCATTAAATGTAGCTAAGCTACAAGTTATTGTCCATCAAATGTAGATAAGTTACAAGTTACTCTCCATTAAATGTAACTAAGCTACAAGTTACTCTCCATTAAATGCAACTAAGCTACAAGTTATTCTCCATCAAATGTAGCTAAGCTACAAGTTACTCTCCATTAAATGTAACTAAGCTACAACTTATTCTCCATCAAATGTAGATACGTTACAAGTTACTCTCCATTAAATGTAACTAAGGTACAAGATACTCTCCATTAAATGTAGCTATGCTACAAGTTAAATACCAACCCCGTTTCCATATGAGTTGGGAAATTGTGTTGGATGTAAATATAAACAGAATACAATGATTTGCAAATCCTTTCAACCCAAATTCAGTTGAATATGCTACAAAGACAACATATTTGATGTTCAAACTCATACACTTTATTTATTTTTTTTGCAAATAATAATTAACTTAGAATTTTATGGCTGCAACACAAGCCAAAGTAGTTGGGAAAGGGCATGTTCACCATTGTGTTACATCACCTTTTCTTTTAATAACACTCAATAAATGTTTGGGAACTGAGGAAACTAATTGTTGAAGCTTTGAAAGTGGAATTCTTTCCCATTTTTGTTTTATGTAGAGCTTCAGTCGTTCAACAGTCCGGGGTCACCGCTGTCGTATTTTACGCCTTATAATGCGCTATACATTTTCCATGGGAGACAGGTCTGGACTGCAGGCAGGCCAGGAAAGTACCCGCACTCTTTTTTTACGAAGCCACGCTGTTGTAACACGTGCTGAATGTGGCTTGGCATTGTCTTGCTGAAATAAGCAGGGGCGTCCATGAAAAAGACGGCGCTTAGATGGTAGCATATGTTGATCCAAAACCTGTATGTACCTTTCAGCATTAATGGTGCCTTCACAGATGTGTAAGTTACCCATGCCTTGGGCACTAATGCACCCCCATACCATCACAGATGCTGGCTTTTGAACTTTGCGTCGATAACAGTCTGGATGGTTCGCTTTCCTGATGTGGAATATTTCCAAAAACATTTGAAATGTGGACTCGTCAGACCACAGAACACTTTTCCACTTTGCATCAGTCCATCTTAAATGAGCTCGGGCCCAGAGAAGCCGACGGCGTTTCTGGATGTTGTTGATCCAACATAATAGTGAGAGTCCAGTCCATAGTGGATCTAACATAATAGTGAGAGTCCAGTCCATAGTTGATCTAACATAATAGTCCATAGTGGATCCAACATAATAGTGAGAATCCAGTCCATAGTGGATCTAACATAATAGTGAGAGTCCAGTCCACAGTGGATCTAACATAATAGTGAGAGTCCAGTCCATAGTGGGGCCAGCAGGAGACCATCCCGAGCAGAGACGGGTCAGCAGCGCAGAGATATACTGTATCTTCTATTTCACCTCATCCAGTCGAGAGAACTCAGGCTACCAGTCTGCAATTTCAAATTTATGAGCTGACGGTCTCAAACACTTTCAAGCGCGGGCACAGATTCCTCCCTCCGTGTGTTCTTTTTCAGCGCCGGGCCTGAGCCGGAGTTGATCCGCTGAACACACTGAAGGGGGCTCCTCCTACCGGGAGGCGGGCGGCTTGAAGTTTATTCCGAGGTCAAGACTCGCTGACCCAAAGGTATGACCCAGACCAATGGGCACCATGGAGACCTGGCTTTGAAGAACTAAACACTGGAAGTCTAACCTCTCACAGGCAACGGACGAACACCAACAACATTCGACAATGCAGAGTTAGGGTTGGGGTTAACCGGTTCTTGTACATAATAGTCATGTGCCATACCTTGGGTTGCAAAAGTCCGGGAATATTCAAAGTTGGAAACTTTCCATGGGAATTAACGGGAATATATGGGCGCCGCCTTCCGTCCGAATGCAGCTGCAGCATCCCCCGCGACCCTGTAAGGGACAAGCGGTAGGAAATGGATGAATGGATATATGGGAATTAACGGGAATTAATCGGAATAAACATTGAATTCAACATGCTAGATCTTGACGGGGTGGCACGGTTGGGAGAGTGGGCGTGCAAGCAACCTGAGGGTTCCTGGTTCAATCCCTACCTTCTTACCAACCTCGTCACGTCCATCGTGTCCTTGAGTGAGACACGTCACCCTTGCTCCTGATGGGTCTTGGTCAGAGCCTCCCACTAGCTAAAACAACCTGATTTTAATGCAAATTCAGTAGAATTTCAACCCTGCACTGTGCATTCCTCCATCACATGTACAGTGCATTATTCCATCACATGCACAGATAATAATAACACTACAGCACGGCAATTGAGGCCACACTAGTATTTGAGCCCAAGGACTTCATCTAGTCAGGTAAGTTTTGATGGTATTACTGTTGTGTGCTAGGCAGAGGGAAGGAGGCAACACCAGGGCAGAAATGCGGTTAAGAAGGTTTATTAAAACCTTTGATGAATGTGTGGGGCGGGTATGCTACCAGTAGTGAATGATTGCGGACAATGTGTGGAATTAACAATGTGGAATTTACCAAAAGTCATTGTTGGCGCGTGTTGGATGCATCTTTCGTCGAATCCAAGGGGGAAGGCAAAGATGCAGTCAGCAGGGAGGAAAGCAGTCGGGGGATGGAGAGAGGCAATGATGTCCGGGTCCAAGCAGTGGTCGAGGATCGGAGAAGGCAAGCAAAGATCCGGGAGGAGGTCGTGAGTCAAGACACGATCACAGAAGACACTGTGGAAAACACAAAAGAAATCAAGTCAGGATCGAGAGAGAGGACAAGAAGGCGAGCAAGGAACAAGGGAGGGGTGCCAGACATGATGGGTGAGATTGGCTACGTTCTGGCAAAGGTCTCCTGGCTTCGCTGGTCTTTTTTGCTGCTCCTTCTCGTCAGGCCCAGGTGCGCTGATGGGTGATTGTCTGCAGCCTTGCCGCTGTGTGGGCGTGCTGCGCCCAGCGCGAGCAGGGGCATGCCCGGGCAAGCAGCCAGAGGAGGAATCTTGACACTCAGTTGCAGGAGCAACACGGGTTCGAGTCCGAGACATGATAATTACTGGGGTAAACAGATTTGATCTGATGTGTGGAGACATTTCACCCTAAGCATTGTAGGCGGAAAGGCTGTGTACATTTGCAAATACTGTGCAAAGAGCTACGTCAAAAATGCCACAAAGATGCAGTAGCATATAGATAAGTGCCCAATGATATATATCCATCCATCCATCTACTTCCGCTTATCCAAGATCGGGTCGCGGGGTTAGCAGCCTAAGCAGGTAAGACCAGACTTTCCTCTCCCCAGCAACTTGGTCTAGCTCCTACCCGGGGATCCCGAAGCGTTCCCAAGCCAGCCGGGAGATATAGTCTTCCTAACGTGTCCTGGGTCTTCCCCGTGGCCTCCTACCGGTCAGACATCCTACTGGTGGCATCCTGACCAGATGCCCGAACCACCTCATCTGGCTCCTCTCGATGTGGAGGAGCAGCGGCTTTAGGATGACAGCTTTTCACCCTATCTCGGAGGAAGCTCATTTTCGGCCGCTTGTACCCGTGATCTTGTCCTTTTCGGTCATAACCCAAAGCTCATGACCATAGGTGAGGACGGGAACATAGATCGACCAGTAAATTGAGAGCTTTGCCTTCCGGCTCAGCTCCTTCTTCACCACAACGGATCGATACAGCGTCCGCATTACTGAATACGCCGCACCGATCCGACTGTCGACCTCATGATCCACTCTTCCCTCACTCGTGAACAAGACTCCCAGGTACTTGAACTCCTCCACTTGGGGCAAGATCTCTTCCCCAACCCGGAGATGGCACTTCACCCTTTTCCGGGCGAGAACCATGGACCCGGGCTTGGCGGTGCTGATTCCCATCCCAGTCGCTTCTCACTCTGCTGCGAACCGATCCAGTGAGAGCTGAAGGACCATGACCAGATGAAGCCATCAGGACCACATCATCTGCACAAAGCCTAGACCTAATCCTGCAACCACCAAACCAGATATATTCAACGCCCTGACTGCGCCTAGAAATTCTGTCCATAAAAGTTATGAACAGAATCGGTGACAAAGAGCAGCATTGGTGGAGTCCAACCTTCACTGGAAACGGGGCCGACTTATTGCCGGCAATGCGTACCAAGCTCTGACACTGATTATACAATAATATAAAATTATTGTAATTTCTATATACTCCAACTTTGAAGAATCAATAAAATGGTCAATATTTCCACACTTCCCGAGCTTACCTTCCCGTGGTAAATTTCCGTAAAGTTTCCGGAAATTTACCGGAAACTTTCCACTCATTTGCAATCCTCGCCACACCACTGACTTTCATTCCGATCCCATACCCAGTAAAATTCAGGCTGGTATCCGCAAACACCCACCTGATATCAAGACCTTGTACTGGTATACATTCTGAGCAAGCACAAGACTTTGAAAAAACGTTGAGAACTTCTTGAATTAGGTCCGAAGTCGAACTAAAAACACTTTGACCAATTTTGGAGCGCCATGTGAAATGTTCTACATTCTCAATTCGGTGTTGTTTACTGGCGTCATCTTGCAGTTTAAACGTATCTCTTATGTATGACTGCCGTCTACTGGGCACACTAATCGTTAAACCATGTACCAAATAAAATTGCTTTGAGGTTGGTAAGCACAACCAGACATGGACTTCTTACTTCAGCATTGTCCACACGTTTAAGGCAGCCTATTCTAAAATCTTCATTCTAGCCTGATTTAGCCATTCCTTTACCACTTTTTACATGTCATTGGGGTCATTGTCCTGTTGGAACACCCAACTGCGCCCAAGACCCAACCTCCAGGCTGATTACTTTAGGTTGTCCTGAAGAATTTGATGGTAATCCTCCTTTTTCATTATATCATTTACTCTCTGTAAAGCACCAGCTCCATTGGCAGCAAAACAGACCCAGAGCATAATACTACCACCACCATGCTTGTCGGTAGGAATGGTGTTCCTGGGATTAAAGACCTCACCTTGTCTCCTCCAAACATATTGCTGGGTATTTTGGCAAAATTTTTGTTTCATCTGACCACAGAACATAACTCCAGAAGGTCTTATCTTTGTCCTTTTGATGTCTTAAAGTTGAATTGCTTTGTACAGAGAGATGAAGTCTAAGTTCATGGTGGTCTTCGTGGTGGTTTTTGAAACTGCACCAAGTTTTTTCTTCAGCATTTTCCACTAACTTGAAGTGTTTTGTTAAGAGGATTACTTGTGATATGTACATTTTCACAAAGTGCTTTTTCTATTTTGGGCCAAAGTGAAAGAAAGGAAACACTCTGAAGTTGTGGTAGTTGTGTTTTTAAATTATCATGCCATGATTTTTAAGATTTTCCTCCATGTGACTCTTGAACTAACATGACTTTGACACCCCTGGTCCAGAAGCAACTTGTTTATAAACTCTACTGGCACTTCAAAGCCAGTGTTACCATAGCCATCAGAATGCCACATGTTTGATTCCTCCCAGTCCAGTCGTAGTACCCTTGAGCAAGACACTGAACCCTCACTTGCTCTCGCTTGACAGAAGCATTTACTTTCACGTCAAGGCAACACAGGTCAACATCAATGCAGACTAAGGTGTTGGCCACAGAATCTAAGAAGATTAAATCGCGGCCATGAGGAGGACCTCATAAACTGACAGGCCGGTGTCTGGTCTCAGGGTTGCGGTCGGGGCCGAGCAGGCAGGAGAGGTGCACCGCGGACGAGACGCCATGAGAGGAGAGTAAATATTAACACTGACACACTCCTGTGGAAATACCTCAGTGACTTACTTACAGGGGCGGGAGGAGAAGAAAGATGAGGGCAGGGAGACTTTTAGGTGAGCCCAAAGGTAAACTGCAGGGCAACGTACACACACAGGTAACACCGAACACACACACACACACACACACACGCACACACACACACACACACACACACACACACACACACACACACACACACACACTCACATACTAATGCTGTCTAAGCTAAGCTCTCCCCCATTACCTCTCCAAACACCTTCATCCCCAAGATGACATCTTCTTTCCACACCTACGACAAGATCCTTGAGGAAAAAAGCTCCACACAAAAACAACACAGCTATATATATATATATATTAGATAGTACTTTATTTTAGATTAGATAGTACTTTATTTATTCCGTCAGGAGAGTTCCTTCAGGAAAATTAAAATTTTCAGCACAATCCCATTCAAGTTTAGACAAACATTAGAGGGAGACAGAACAGGATCGCTGACGGGTCTGCCGGCTTCCAGCGCCCCTTACAAAAAAGATGAGATAAAGGTAAACAAAGGGGAGGAGGGGGGAGAAAAAAATGGAAGATTAAAATAAAATTAAAAAAATCGGTCTTTGCCTGGGCCCTGGAGAGGAGGTGCAGACTGAGGCCAAGGAAAAAAAACAAATAAATAAAAAAAATAAAAAAACAACTCATAACCATAGTACACATCCCTCTTCCATGTGTGTAAGAGGGAAACATCAAACATCAAAGAACACAGAGGACATTAAAGACATTAAAGCAGCAGATACAACCAGACACTTCTACATACAGCTATGAATAAAAAGTAAAAGAAACATATCCACTGTGGTGGCCTCTGCGGTGTTCCACGCCATCGTCTGCTGGGGAGGAGGGAGCATGGCCAGAGACAGAAGCAGACCCAACAAAGCAACCAAGACAGCCGACTCCACTCTCGGCCAGTGTCCAGTCCGAATGGATGAGCGAGGATACGTCCAAGGAGACTGAGGTGTCCGACACCTGCTCACCCAGTCAAGACACCGCGAAGCCTCTCCGTCCCAGCGCTCAGTGCTAGCTCCGCAGCCCTGTCCCCTCATCCACATCTCCTCCAGTACATCCAAACAGACTCTGGTGTAGCAGACACCCAGCAGCTGTTCTCCATAGCCAAAAGGCTCCCGGGAGGCAGATCCAGAAGTCCACAAAAAAAGCACCACAGAGGTCACGAAAGTGCCACCCCTTGTCACACAGTCCCAAAGGGTCCCGGACCAAAAGGCAAAAAAATATAATAAGACATGAAAACAAGAGGGAAACACAAAAGGATGACACGAGCACAGAGCTCCTGCCTACAGCAGCCACTACAGCAGCGCCATATTGGAAAAAAATATATATATATATATATATATATATATAAAATGTATTTAGGTATGTGTATATATGTGCGTATATGTATCTATATGTGTGTATATAGATATATATATATTTGTGTATTTATTTATATATATATGTGTGTGTGTATACATGTGTATATATATATATATATATATATATATATATATATATATACATATATATATATATGTGTATATATATTTGGATATATATATATGTGTATGCGTGTATATGCATGTGTATATTAATGTGTATTTACATATATACACATATATGTGTGTATATATATACATGTACATATATATACGTGTGTATATATGTCTATATGTGTATATATACACATATATGTGTATATATTTGGATATATATATATGTGTGTGTGTGTGTGTGTGTGTGTGTGTGTGTGTATATATATATATATATAAGTGTATATGTATATACTTGTGTGTATATATATATATATATATATATATATGTGTGTGTGTGTGTGTGTATGAATGTGTACATGTGTATGTATATATGTGTGTATATATATGTGTGTATAAATATATATACACACATATATACAGATAAATATATATATATATATATCTGTATATATGTGTATATATACCCCCGCGACCCCAAAAGGGAATAAGCGGTAGTAATTGGATGGATGGATGGATGTCTGTATATACGTGTGTATATATGTGTATATGTGTATATATACACATATATATGTATATATATTTGTATATGTATATGTGTGTGTGTATATATATATATATATGTGTGTGTGTACATGTGTATATACTTGTGTGTATATATATATATATATATATATGTTTGTATAAATGTGTACATGTGTATATATATAGGTGTGTATATGTGTGTTTATATATATATATGTGGGAGTATGTGTGTATAAATATATATATATATACACACATATATACAGATAAATATATATATATCTGTATATATGTGTGTGTATATATATATATGTCTCTATATATGTGTAATGTGTATATATGTGTTTATGTGTATATAATTATATAAATATGTGTGTATATGTGTACACACATTTATACATATACACATGTATACACATGAATATTATCTAAACATATACATATATACACACATATATACACATAGATACATATACACATGTATATATGTGTATGGGTATATGTAAATATACACATATATGTATATATACATATGTATGTGTGTATATATACATATATACGTGTGTATAGAGAGAGAGGATGGATGGATGTGTATATATATATATATATATATATATATATATATATATATATATGTATATATGTAGATATATATGTATATATGTAGATATATACATCATGCGTGTTATTACAACTACAGTACATTCACTGTCTGGCCAGCTGTGTACAAACAAAACATGAAATATTACTTTTCAGATACTGTAATATGATTATTCATGTTTTTCACTCAGTAAAGATTCGTGTCCTAGTACGCTAGAAAAAGAGTTCCTCAGTGATTTCTCTTACAATAACAATTTTTGTTACAGTTTGGTTATCAGACAGCTTACAGAACGTAAACAAGGTATTGTTGACGCTTTTTGAATACAAGTTATTTACAGGTAGAATTGATTGCTAACATTATCTGCATTGCTCACCACCTCGAACGAGAGGAAATGTAAATGTTAGAAAGCAAAAAAACAACAACAACAAAACCTTTTTGTCTTCTTGTCTCTCATCATAATTCTGAACAATAGTCAAAATTCCCAAAAATAAAGTGCAGTTCCCCTTTAAAGAGATGAGGACCGAGCGGTAGAAAGAAGGTCCGTGTTGCGTATTTGCAGTCAAGGTGTAACATTTCAGCACGGGGCTGTTAATAGAGTCAGCACAGGTTTAGAGGCAGAAAGATGTATATGAGGAATGTGAGAGTGTCAAATACGATCTTTATGCCCACCATAGACACATGAACACCTACCCCACTGCTGGTAAACTTGGGTTTACTTAGACTTGGCTAAGGACCTGGGCGGGAGGGGGGCCGGACTTCGCCCTACACTCCTAGTCTTACTTTGTATATATTCTGGAGAACCAAAGCCTTTACGTTGTCATGATGCGGTTGCGTTTCGTCCGCCGCCGCCGCCTGACTCGTCCCTGGGTGGATTCGGGGACACTTGGCCTGGCGACCCACCACCAAGTCCTCCCTCCGCCCTCCCTTGACTCTTGAATGGTCTCTTGGTTTTTACGGTTTTAGTTTTTCCAAGAGACATCTGGAATCTGTCCTTTTAGGGGGGGTACTGTAATGATCCGCTGCCCGCATCATAGTCTGTTTAAGTTTTTCGAGTTACTCGTGTTTTTTTGTTAGTTTTGGACTCCTTTAGTTCATGTTTGTGCACCTCTGAGCTGGTTACCTTAGCTAATTATTATTTTCACCTGCCTTTTGTGTTCGGGACACGCATTTGTTTGTAATGAGAGACAGTATTTAAGCCTGTCTTTGCCTGTCAGTCAGTCTGGCTTCTTTGTTTGCTTTACGCGACTGCTACGTTCAATGTGTTTTAGTTCCCTGTGCGTGTCTTACGCCAGACTTCTCCCTACACTCCTAGTCTTACTTTTTATATTCCGGAGAACCAAAGCCTTCAACATTGTCATGATCCGGATGTGGCCTTCTTGGTGGTTGCCCTTCTTGCCTGCGGCAGCGGCGTTTCATTCACCGCCGCCGCCACCTGACTCGTCCCCCGGTGGATTCGTGGACACTTGGCCTGGCGACCCACCACCAAGTCCTAACTTTGACCTTCCTTGACTCTTGAATGATCTCTTGTTTTTTTCGGTTTTAGTTTTTCCAAGGGACATATGGAATCTGTCCTTTTGGGGGGGGGGGGTACTGTATTGATCCACTTCCCGGATCATAGTCTTAAGTTTTTCGAGTCACTTGTGTTTTCTATTAGTTTTGGACTCCTTTAGTTCCTGTTTGTGCACCTCTGAGCTGGTTACCATGGCTAATTATTATTTTCACCTGCCTCTTGTTTTCGGGACACACATTTCTTTGTAATGAGAAACAGTATTTAAGCCTGTCTTTGCCTGTCAGCCGGTCTGGCTTCTTTGTTTGCTTTACGCAACTGCTACGTTCAATGTTTTCTAGTTCCCTGTGCGTGTCTTACGCCGGACTTCTCCCTACACTCCTAGTCTTACTTTGTATATTGCGGAGAACCAAAGCCTTCAACATTGTCATGATCCGGATGTGGCCTTCTTGGTGGTTGCCCGCCTAGCCTGCGGCAGCGGCGTTTCATTCACCGCCGCCGCCACCTGACTCGTCCCCCGGTGGATTCGTGGACACTTGGCCTGGCGAACCACCGCCAAGTCCTCCCTCCGCCCTCCCTTGACTCTTGAATGGTCTCTTGTTTTTTTCGGTTTTAGTTTTTCCAAGGGACATATGGAATCTGTCCTTTTAGGGTGAGGGGTACTGTAATGATCCTCTGCCCGGATCATAGTCTTTTTGAGTTTTTCGAGTTACTCGTGTTTTCTGTTAGTTTTGGACTCCTTTAGTTCTTGTTTGTGCACCTCTGAGCTGGTTACCATCGCTACTTATTATTTTCACCTGCCTCTTGTGTTCGGGATGCGCACTTGTTTGTAATCAGAGACAGTATTTAAGCCTGGCTTTGCCTGTCACCCGGTCCGGCTTCTTTGTTTGCTTTACGCGACTGCAACGTTCAATGTTTTCTAGTTCCCTGTGTGTGTCTTATGCCGGACTTCTCCCTACACTGCTAGTCTTACTTTGTATATTGCGGAGAACCAAAGCCTTCAACATTGTCATGGTCCGGATGTGGCCTTTACGTGGTCACCCGCCTTGCCTGCGGCAGCGGCGTTCCATCCGCCACCGCCACCTGACTCATCCCCCAGTGTATTCGTGGACACTTGGCCTGGCGACCCACCACCAAGTCGTAACTTTGACCTCCCTTGACTCTTGAATGGTCTCTTGGTTTTTTCGGTATTAGTTTTTCCAAGGTACATCTGGAATCTGTCCTTTTAGGGCGGGGGTACTGTAATGATCCGCTGCCCGGATCATAGTCTAAGTTTTTCGAGTCACTTGTGTTTTTTATTCGTTTTGGACTCCTTTAGTTCATGTTTGTGCACCTCTGAGCTGGTTACCATCGCTACTTATTATTTTCACCTGCATCTTGTGTTCGGGACGCGCACTTGTTTGTAATCAGAGACAGTATTTAAGCCTGCCTTTGCCTGTCAGCCGGTCTGGCTTCTTTGTTTACTTTACGCAACTGTTACGTTTAATGTTTTCTAGTTCCCTGTGCGTGTCTTACGCCGGACTTCTCCCTACACTGCTAGTCTTACTTTTTATATTGCGGAGAACCAAAGCCTTCAACATTGTCATGATCCGGATGTGGCCTTCTTGGTGGTTGCCCGCCTTGCCTGCGGCAGCGGCGTTTCATTCACCGCCGCCGCCACCTGACTCGTCCCCCGGTGGATTCGTGGACACTTGGCCTGGCGACCCACCACCAAGTCCTAACTTTGACCTTCCTTGACTCTTGAATGATCTCTTGGTTTTTTCGGTTTTAGTTTTTCCAAGGGACATATGGAATCTGTCCTTTTAGGGTGAGGGGTACTGTAATGATCCGCTGCCCGGATCATAGTCTGTTTGAGTTTTTCGAGTTACTCGTGTTTTCTGTTAGTTTTGGACTCCTTTAGTTCTTGTTTGTGCACCTCTGAGCTGGTTACCATCGCTACTTATTATTTTCACCTGCCTCTTGTGTTCGGGACGCGCACTTGTTTGTAATCAGAGACAGTATTTAAGCCTGGCTTTGCCTGTCACCCGGTCTGGCTTCTTTGTTTGCTTTACGCGACTGCTATCTTCAATGTTTTCTACTTCCCTGTGCGTGTCTTACGCCGGACTTCTCCCTACACTCCTAGTCTTACTTTTTATATTGCGGAGAACCAAAGCCTTCAACATTGTCATGATCCGGATGTGGCCTTCTTGGTGGTTGCCCGCCTTGCCTGCGGCAGCGGCGTTTCATTCACCGCCGTCGCCACCTGACTCGTCCCCCGGTGGATTCGTGAACACTTGGCCTGGCGACCCACCACCAAGTCCTAACTTTGACCTCCCTTGACTCTTGAATGGTCTCTTGGTTTTTTCGGTTTTAGTTTTTCCAAGGGACATCTGGAATCTGTCCTTTTAGGGTGGGGGTACTGTAAAGATCCGCTGTCCCGATCATAGTCTGAGTTTTTCGAGTTACTTTTGTTTTCTGTTAGTTTTTGACTCCTTTAGTTCCTGTTTGTGCACCTCTGAGCTGGTTACCATAGCTAATCATTATTTTCACCTGCCTCATGTGTTCGGGACACGCACTCTGCCGTTTTTGAGGACTATGACAGCACTCTAGTGGTTTTAGGAATCCGCTGCCAAAATGTGAGTCTCTCACAAGTTTTTATTCATCTGAACCCCTGTGTTACCAGTTAAATAACCCGAATTGTGAAAAAGAGAGGACCTTGAAATGGAACCTTGAGTAACCCTGCTAGTATAATTCACACCTGAGCCATCATACATGAATATTTTTAATGGACGTGTGAAAGTAAACAATGTGATGCAAAGCGAAAGCCGTTTATCAACAACACCCAGAAACCCTGGCTGGGCCCGAGCTCGTCTAAGATGGACTGATGTTCTGTTTTTAAGGACTATGGCAGTTCTCTAGTGGTTTTAGAAATCCGCTGCCAAAATGTGACTCCCTCACAAGTTTTTTTTCATCTGAAACCCCTGGGTTACCAGTTAAATAACCCAAACTGTGAAAAAGAGAGGACCTAAAATGGAACCTTGAGTAACCCCACTAGCATAACTCACACCCGATTCATCATACATGAATATCTTTAATGGACGTGTGAAAGTAAACAATGTGATGCAAAGTGAAAGCCGTTTATCAACAACACCCAGAAACCCTGGCTGGGCCCGAGCTCATCTAAGATGGACTGATGTTCTGTTTTTAAGGACTATGACAGCACTCCAGTGGTTTTAGGAATCCGCAGCCAAACTGTGAGTCTCTGAAAAGTGTTTTTCATCCAAATCCCTGGGTTACCAGTTAAATAACCCGAATTGCGAAAAAGAGAGGACCTTAAAATGGAACTTTGAGTAATCCCGCTAGTATAACTCACACCTGAGCTATCATACATTAATATCTTTAATGGACGTGCGAAAGTAAACAATGCGATGCAAAGCGAAAGCCATTTATCAACAACATCCAGATACCCTGCTGGCTTCGCTGGGCCCAAGTTCGTCTAAGATGTACTGATGTTCTGTTTTTAAGGACTATGACAGCACTCCAGTGGTGTTAGGAATCCACTGCCAAAATGTGAGTCTATCATAAGTTTTTTTTCTTCTGAACCCCTGGGTTACCAGTTAAATAACCCAAACTGTGAAAAAGAGAGGACCTAAAATGGAACCTTGAGTAACCCAGCTAGTATAACTCACACCTGAGCCATCATACATTAATATCTTTAATGGCCGTGTGAAAGTAAACAATGTGATGCAAAGTGAAAGCCGTTTATCAACAACACCCAGGAACCTTGCCGGCTTCGCTGGGCCCGAGTTCGTCTAAGATGGACTGATGTTCTGTTTTTAAAGACTATGACAGCACTCCAGGGCTTCACGGTGGCAGAGGGGTTAGTGCGTCTGCCTCACAATACGAAGTTCCTGCAGTCCTGGGTTCAAATCCAGGCTTGGGATCTTTCTGTGTGGAGTTTGCATGTTCTCCCCGTGAATGCGTGGGTTCCCTCCGGGTACTCCGGCTTCCTCCCACTTCCAAAGACATGCACCTGGGGATAGGTTGATTGGCAACACTAAATTGGCCCTAGTGTGTGAATGTTGTCTGTCTATCTGTGTTGGCCCTGCGATGAGGTGGCGACTTGTGCAGGGTGTACCCTGCCTTCCGCCCGATTGTAGCTGAGATAGGCGCCAGCGCCCCCCGCGACCCCGAAAGGGAATAAGCGGTAGAAAATGGATGGATGGACAGCACTCCAGTGGTTTTGGGAATCCGCTGCCAAAATGTGAGTCTCTCACAAGTTTTTTTCATCTGAACCCCTGGGTTACCAGTTAAATAACCCGAACTGTGAAAAAGAGAAGACCTAAAATGGAACCTTGAGTAACCCCACTAGTATAACTCCCACCTGGGCCATCATACATGAATATGTTTAATGGACGTGTGAAAGTAAACAATGCAATGCAAAGTGAAAGCTGTTTATCAACAACACCCACAAACCCTGCCGGCTTCGCCGGGCCCGAGCACGTCGAAGATGGACTGATGTTCTGTGGTCTGGCGAGTCTACATTTCAAATTGTTTTTCGAAACTGTGGGTGTCGTGTCTTCCGGAACTAAGAGGAAAAGAACCATGCAGATTGTTCTAGGCGCAAAGTTGATAAACCAGCATCTGTGATGGTATGGGGGTGTATTAGTCCCCAAGGCATGGATAAGGCACCATTGAGGCTGAAAGGTACATACAGGTTTTGAAGCAACATATGTTGCCATCCAAGCAATGTTATCATGGACGCCCCTGCTTATTTTAGCATGCCAAGCTTTGTGTTACAACAGTGTCTTTGCAGTTTATTCAATTGAATATAAGTTGAAAAGGATTTGCAAATCCTTGTATTCTGTTTTTATTTACCATATACGCAACGTTCCAACTTTACTGGTTTTGGTTTTCGTATTTAAAAAGAGGAAAATCAAGTGGCGTTTGTTGCGGGCTCTTCATGGCATCATCTTGTTGTGAGACAAACAAGATTTGGAGATTATGAGCAACGGAGATCCGGACTAATCGCCGGATTTGTTGTGGGGAATGCCTGAAAATCCTCCCACTTTCCACTATGGTTGAGCTCTTAATCCCATGTGAACGATGCGGTGGTTTCACCTCATGGCTACGAGGCCCAAACATGGGCGCAAAGTCCTTAGTTTTAGGGTTTTATAAACACATCCCGGGGGCCATTTTGCCTAAGACTTAGTAAAAGTGTAAGATAATATGTGTCATCAATCAATGTCCATGTCGTGGTGGTCAAGTGGTGAGTGCGCAAGACTGTTACTTTTGGGTCGTTTGTTCGTGCCTCGGATTGATCTTTTTAATGATTTTTTTCAATACTATTTAATATAACATGTTTTACAGTCTGTGATGAGGTGGAGACTTGTCCAGGGTGTACGACTGCCTTCTGCCTGAATGTAGCTGAGATAGGCTCCAGCACCTTCGTTCATACGCGCCTCTGAAGCCGGAACAAGTCCAGCGCCCCATCCATCCATCCATCTTCTTCCGCTTATCCGAGGTCGGGTCGCGGGGGCAGCAGCCTAAGCAGGGAAAGCCCAGCCTCTCCTCTCCCCAGCCACTGAGTCCAGCTCATCCCGGTGGATGCCGAGGCGTTCCCAGGCCAGCCGGGAGACATAGTCTTCCCAACAGGTCCTGGGTCTTCCCCGTGGCCTCCTACCGGTCGGATGTGCCCGAAACACCTCCCTAGGGAGGCATTCAGGTGGCATCCTGACCAGATGCCCGAACCACCTCATCTGGCTCCTCTCGGTGTGGAGGAGCAGCGGCTTTACTTTGAGCTACCCCCCGGATGGCAGAGCTTCTCACCCTATCTCTAAGGGAGAGCCCCGCCACCTGGTGGAGGAAACTCATTTCGGCCGCTTGTACCCGTGATCTTGTCATTTCGGGCATAACCCAAAGCTCATGACCATAGGTGAGGATGGGAACGTAGATCGACCGGTAAATTGAGAGCTTTGCCTTCCGGCTCAGCTCCTTCTTCACCACAACGGATCGATACAGCGTCCGCATTACTGAAGACGCCGCACCGATCCGCCTGTCGATCTCACGATCCACTCTTCCCCCACTTGTGAACAAGAATCCGAGGTACTTGAACTCCTCCACTTGGGGCAGGGTCTCCTCCCCAACCCGGAGATGGCACTCCACCCTTTTCCTCGGCGAGGACCATGGACTCGGACTTGGAGGTGCTGATTCTCAATCAGTCCCGCCCCCCACATAATAAAATCATAAAAGAAACTTGCAGAAAATTATGATCGCTTCGATGGGAGACACCTGAAAACATTGAACTAGTGAACTATGTGACTTATAGAAAATTAATAGAGATGTCCGACAATATCGGTTGCCGATATGTTTCAAAATGTAATATCGGAAATCATCGGTATCTCTTTCAAAAAGTAACATTTATGAATTTTTAAAACACCGCTGTACGGAGTGGTACACGAACGTAGGGAGAAGTATATAGCGCCAATAAACCTTAAAGGCACTGCCTTTGCGTGCCGTCCCAGTCACACAATATCTACGGCTTTTCACACACACGGGAATGCAAGACATACTTGGTCAACAGCCATACAGGTCACGCTGAGGTTAGCTGTATAAACAACTTTAACAGTGTTACAAATATGCGCCACACTGTGAACCCACACCAAACAAGAATGACAAACACATTCGCACCGTAACACAACAGAACAAATACCCAGAACCCCTTGCAGCACTAACTCTTCCGTGATGCTACAATATACACCCCCCTTACCCTCTACCCCAGGGGTCCACTCAAAGAGCCATTTTCACCCGTTTCACAAAGTAAAGAAAACAATGGGAGCCACATAACTCTTTTGAAATTTATAATGAAATAATACTGCATCAGAGTTTTTTTTTTTTAGCTTTGTGCTATGTATAAACCAGGGGTCTCAGACACGCGGCCCACACCTTAATATGAAAATTTAATGTTAGTGCGGCCCACAAGTTTTATATAATTGCCGCTTTACAGCGTCACACCTGCCAACCGTCCCAATTTTCCCGGTGTCACTACCGCCCTCTACAGCTTGTACAAATAGCTTGCCAGCCCAAAGAAATGTTTGACGAGGCTACTGCAGACTCACGTAAGAGACTGCTAGGCATCCTTATTCAACAGCAATACAGGTTACACTGAGGGTGTCCGTTTAAACAACTTTAGCACTCTTACTAATATGCGCCCTACTGTGAACCCACACCAAACGAGAATGACAAACACATTTCAGGAGCACATCTGCACTATACCACAACATAAACACGACAGGACAAATACCCAGAATCCCGTGTATTCTGACTCTTCCGGGCTCCATTATACACCCAGCTACCACCAACCCAAACCCCCCTCCCCGGCCCCTCCGTGCGTCGGTCTAGGGCAGGGGGTAGGGAACCTATGGCTCGAGAGCCAGATGTGGCTCTTTTGATGATTGCATCTGGCTCTCAAGATAAATCTTAGTGGACATTGCTTATTACGGTGAGTAATGAATAATTCCGCTGGTAATCAAAGTTACAAAAATAACGTTCAAAATATAAAACATTCTCATGCATCCATCCGGTTTCTACCGCACTTGTTCAATAAGTCGCATTAATGGTAAGACATTTTTTTATTTATTGTTGGGTAGCTTCAGAATAACAATGTTATTAAAAAGAATAAGAGACTTATTATACTCTAAAAATGTTGGTCTTGCTTAAAAATGCACACATTTAGTTGTATTCAGTCTTAAAAAAAATTATAAGGCTCTCATGGAAATACTTTAAAAAATATTTGGCTTGTATGGCTCTCTCAGCCAAAAAGGTTCCCGACCCCTGTTCTAGGGGGATAGAATGCATCCTGGGGTCACCTCCTTGATCAATCCCTAACATTATGAAGCCGAAAATACCACAACGTAGACCCCAGACTGTTGAATGTTGCCATCCAAGCAACGTTATCATGGACGCCCCTGCTTATTTCAGCAAGACTATGCCTAAGCCATTCGTAGTAAAAGAGTGCGGGTACCAGACCGGCCTGCCTGTAGTCCAGACCTGAATCCCATTGAAAATGTGTGGCTCCGGACTGTTTAAACAACTTAAGCTGTACATCAAGTAAGAATGGGAAAGAATTCCACCTAAAAGCTTCAAAAATTGTGTCTCCTCAGTTCCCGAACATTTACAGAGTGTTGTTAAAAGGAAAGGCCATGTAACACAGTGGTAAAAATGCCCCTGTGACAACTTTTTCGCAATGTTTGACTGCAATTAAATTCTATAATATCAAAGTCTTTGGCAGTTTGGACATTAAATATCTCGTCCTTGCAGTCTATTATTCAATTGAATGTAAGTGTCGACAAACAGGAGGCTAAGAGACACAACAAGGATGGAGATATAAGCGAGGCGCTCAGGGAGGTTTGTGATTCAGCACGGAGGGAAACGTAACCTCCCAGGACCTTGTAATAGTTCAATCATATCAATTAAGCGTGGAGCCATAAGGAGATTAGGGCCTAATCTCTCCCGAGAGAGAGAGAGGAGCTGTAAATTAGAGCGCAAATAAAAGGCCGCACGAGTGCTGCCGACTCCATGTATGGTTGAAAAGTACACCCTGTCAGTGATCCTGTTCTGTCTCCCTGTAATGTTTGGTCCTGTTCTGTCTCCCTGTAATGTTTGATCCTGTTCTGTCTCCTTGTAATGTTTCATCCTGTTCTGTCTCCCTGTAATGTGTGTTCCTGTTTTGTCTTTCTGTAATGTTTGATCCTATTCCGTCTCTCTGTAATTTGTGATCCTGTTCTGTCTCCTTGTAATGTTTGATCCTGTTCTGTCTCCCTGTTATGCGTGTTCCTGTTTTGTCTTCCTGTAATGTTTGATCCTGTTCTGTCTCCCTGTAATGTGTGTTCCTGTTTTGTCTTCCTGTAATGTTTGATCCTGTTCTGTCTCCGTGTAATGTTTGATCCTGTTCTGTCTCCCTGTAGTGTGTTTTCCTGTTTTGTTTTCCTGTAATGGGTGATCCTGTTCTGTCTCCCTGTAATCTGTGATCCTGTTCTGTCTCCTTGTAATGTTTGTTCCTGTTCTGTCTCCCTGTTATGTTTGTTCCTGTTCTGTTTCCACGTAATGTTTGTTCCTGTTCTGTCTCCTTGTAATATTTGTTCCTGTTCTGTCTCTCTGTTATGTTTGTTCCTGTTCTGTTTCCATGTAATGTTTGCTCCTGTCCTGTCTCCCTGTAATGTTTAATCCTGTTTTGTCTCCCTGTAATGTTTGATCCTGTTTTGTCTCCCTGTAATGTTTGATCCTGTTCTGTCTTCCTGTATTGTTTGATCCTGTTCTGTCTCCCTGTAATGTTTGTTTCTGTTCTGTCTCCATGTAATGTTTGTTCCTGTTCTATCTCCATGTAATGTTTGATCCTGTTCCGTCTCCCTGTAATGTTTGATCCTGTTTTGTCTCCCTGTAATGTTTGATCCTGTTTTGTCTCCCTGTAATGTTTGATCCTGTTCTGTCTTCCTGTATTGTTTGATCCTGTTCTGTCTCCCTGTAATGTTTGTTTCTGTTCTGTCTCCATGTAATGTTTGTTCCTGTTCTATCTCCATGTAATGTTTGATCCTGTTCCGTCTCCCTGTAATGTTTGATCCTGTTTTGTCTCCCTGTAATGTTTGATCCTGTTCTGTCTCCCTGTAATGTTTGTTTCTTTTCTGTCTCCATGTAATGTTTGTTCCTGTTCTATCTCCATGTAATGTTTGATCCTGTTCTGTCTCCCTGCATATGTCACGTGTTTCGTGATTTTGCGTGAAAGGAAACGGGCAAAGTGATGTTGCAGTTGCATCTCCGGCAGTAAAGCGGCAACTACGGATTAAAAAAAACAACAACACAAAACCGGAGATAATCCCACCCGCATGGGAACACACCCCCCAATCCTTCCAGGAGCCTCATTGGCCGCAATCAATTGGGCTCCCTCACAGTCAGACTTATTGGAACGAGGTGGCAGGAGGGTGTGATGATGTTTGAGGGTCGGGGGATAAATGGGGGGGCAAGTAAAGAGGAACCCTCCCTCTCCCCCATTTCTTTGGTGTGCGTATGCAAAAAAAATGGCTGAAGTGGGTAATGGAGCGGCGAGGTAAGAGGATTAAGATCCGTATTGGGTCGGGACTGATCGTCAGGAGCGGGAGAGGAAGAGAGAAGGTTGCTTATTTGACAAGAGAAATTTGAAATAGTTGTTTGACTCAGCCTCCCTTTTTCTCGGCGTCACTTCAGTCTGGGAAACAAATGTGTGGACACATTTGGTTTTTGTAGTTCCTTTTTAGTCCCGGGCACTCACTGTTAAAGGCAACAGATGATTAGTTTAGTACCTACCACCAGAGCAAACTAATCATCTGCCAGCTGTGTCTCGCCGTCAACACATGGCGCTCTGTTTTCAGCACACTGGACAGAGGCGCTGACCTTTACTCCTGCACCATGCTAATCACAACCCCCCTGTTGCATATTTAAGAGTGGTATGGTCTTGTTGGCCTTTGGACCAGGTAGATAGTAACATTTGTATCGTTGGGATTGACCCAAGTCAACTCAAGTAGTCACATGACCTGAAGGAGGAAGTTGATGTGCCTGTTTGCCGCCCGTTGTGTAAATATTAAATAAAAACAGAATACAATGATTTGCCAATCATTTTCGACTTATATTGAATTACAAACCCTGTTTCCATATAGGTTGGAAAATTGTGTTAGATGTTAATATAAACGGAATACAATGATTTGAGATAGGCGCCAGCGCCCCCCGTGACCCCGAAAGGGAATAAGCGGTAGAAAATGGATGGATGGATGGATACAATGATTTGCAAATCCTTTTCAACCCATATTCAGTTGAATATGGGTTGAATTGTTGTTGTTTTTTTGCAAATAATAATTAACTTAGAATTTCATGGCTCCAACACGTGCCAAAGTAGTTGGGAAAGGGCATGTTCACCACTGTGTTACATCACCTTTTCTTTTAACAACAAACGTTTGGGAACTGAGGAAACTAATTGTTGAAGCTTTGAAAGTGAAATTCTTTCCCATTCTTGTTTTATGTAGAGCTTCAGTCGTTCAACAGTCCGGGGTCTCCGCTGTCGTATTTTATGCTTCATAATGCGCCACACATTTTCGATGGGAGACACGACTGGACTGCTGGCGGGCCAGGAAAGTACCCGCACTCTTTTTTTACGAAGCTGAGCTTTTGTAACACGTGCTGAATGTGGCTTGGGATTGTCTTACTGAAATAAGCAGGGGCGTCCATGAAAAAGACGGTGCTTAGATGGCAGCATATATTGTTTCAAAACCTGTATGTACCTTTCAGCATTAATGGTGCCTTCACAGATGTGTAAGTTACCCATGCCTTGGGCACTAATGCACCCCCATACCATCACAGATGCTGGCTTTTGAACTTTGCCTCGATAACAGTCTGGATGGTTCGCTTCCCCTTTGGTCCAGATGACACCATGTGGAATATTTTCAAAAACAATTTTAAATGTGGACTCATCAGACCACAGAACACTTTTCCACTTTGCATCAGTCCATCTTAGATAATCTCGGGCCCAGAGAAGCCGGCGGCGTTTCTGGATGTTGTTGATAAATGGCTTTGGCTTTGCATGGTCGAGCTTTAACTTGCACTTACAGATGTAGCAACGAACTGTATTTAGTGACAGCTGTTTTCAGAAGTGTTCTTGAGCCCATGTGGTGATATCCTTTAGAGATTGATGTCGGTTTTTGATACAGTGGGATCAAAGGTCACGGTCATTCAATGTTGGTTTCCGGCCATGCCGCTTACGTGGAGTGATTACTCCAGATTCTCTGAACCTTTTGATGATATTATGGACCGTAGATGTTGAAATCCCTAAATTTCTTGCAATTGCACTTTGAGAAACGTTGTTCTTAAACTGTTTGACTATTTGCTCACGCAGTTGTGGACAAAGGGGTGTACCTCGCCCCATCTTTTCTAATGAAATACTGAGCATTTTTGGGGAAGCTGTTTTTAGACCCAATCATGGCACCCACCTGTTCCCAATCAGCCTGCACACCTGTGGGATGTTCCAAATAACTGTTTGATGAGCACTCCTCAACTTTATCAGTATTCATTGCCACCTTTCCCAACTTCTTTGTCATGTGTTGTTGGCGTCAAATTCTAAAGTTAATGATTATTTTCAAAAAAATGAACATCAAATATGTTGTCTTTGTAGCATATTCAATTGAATATGGGTTGAAAAGGATTTGCAAATCATTGTATTCCGTTTATATTTACATCTAACACTATTTCACAACTCATATGGAAACGGGGTTTGTACTTAAATAAGGACTTAACCACTGTTGTGAAACACGCCATAGTTTTCCAATTTCTGCAGAAGTAAGGAATGATGGATTGTGTCAAAAAGCTTTACATAAGTCAATAAATACTCCAACGGTGTGTTGCTTTTTTTCTTCATCTGAAGGTTCCTCTGACCCAGGCCTCTCTCCTTCAGCCAATTAGCCGCCGCCGCCGCTCTTATTTGCCCGCCAAAGAGGCTCAACGTCACGACCCCGGCCGGGCGGAGGCACACGCTGCCTTCGCGGCCCCGAGTCTTAATTCCGACACTTTGAAGTATCTCAGTCCGAGGTGAGGAGCCACTCAATCAATTACGACTAAAATAATCTCCTTATGATATTTCACCGAGCGGGGAGGGGAGTGGGCAGGAGAGATTACGGACGGCAAATCAGTCTCTCAGCTGCGTCTAATGTGACAGGGAGAGAATCAGCCCCGGCGGACGGCGGGAAATTAAAGAAGAGAAAAAAAAAAAAAAAGATTACGTTTAAGTGTGTCGCCTCCCCGAAACTCTGCTGTGAAATCGCCGACCTGATCCATGAGCAGGTGGCGCCGGAGCGGAGGAAAGGAGCGAGGAGGGATTACTGCGAGCTGTGGTGAAAAGGGACAAACGGTTGCTTTAAAAAGCCTTTTTTTTTTTTGCTCCTCGCTGACAGGAAGCACGCCCAAATATGGCACGAATTCCCAAACAGAATGTGGGAATAAAAAGGCAAACCGGAGGGGGAAGAAATCTGACCTCATTAGGTCATTTTCCACCACTTACTAAATACAGTTCCCGCTGTGTTTCCACCAAAAACTACCTAGGTACAGTCGTGGTCAAAAGTTTACGTACACTTACCACCACCAGGTGTGAATGTGGAATGAATGAATGATAAATGGTACAAACCCCGTTTCCATATGAGTTGGGAAATTGTGTTAGATGTAAATACAAACGGAATACAATGATTTGCAAATCCTGTCAACCCATATTCAGTTCAAATTCATAAACTTTATTATTTTTTCTGCAAATAAATAATTAACTTGGAATTTCATGGCTGCAACACGTGCCAAAGTAGTTGGGAAAGGGCATGTTCACCACTGTGTTACATCATCTTTTCTTTTAACAACACTCAATAAACGTTTGGGAACTGAGGAAACTAATTGTTGAAGCTTTGGAAGCTGAATTATTTCCCATTCTTGTTTTATGTAGAGCTTTATGTATCCGCTGTCGTATTTTACGCCACACATTTTCGATGGGAGACAGGTCTGGACTGCAGGCGGGCCAGGAAAGTACCCGCACTCTTTTTTTACGAAGCCACGCTGTTGTAACATGTGGCTTGGCATTGTCTTGCTGAAATAAGCAGGGTTGTCCATGAAAAAGATGGCAGCATATGTTGTTCCAAAACCTGTATGTACCTTTCAGCATTAATGGTGCCTTCACAGATGATATTACGGACCGTAGATGACTCCTCCTACTCGACCCAACGTAAAACAAAGACGTTAATGCTACATGAGACACTGCACATTGATATACAGTCCTGGTCAAAAGTTTCCATACACTTGTAAAGAACATAATGTCATGGCTGTCTTGAGTTTCCAGTCATTTCTACAACTCTTATTTTTTTGTGATAGAGTGATTGGAGCACATAATTGTCACAAAAAACTATTCATGAAGTTTGGTTGTTTTATGAGTTAATTACGAGTGTACTGAAAATGTGAGCACATCTGCTGGGTCAAAAGTAATATTTGCTTGGCAAGTTTCACTGCAATAAGACACTTTTGGTAGCCATCCACAAGCCTCTGCTTGAATTTTTGACGGCACCTCTTGACAAAATTAGTGCAGTTCAGCTAAATTTGTTGGTTTCTTCAGCATTGTCCACACGTCTAAGTCAGGACTTTGGGAAGGCCATACTCAAACCTTAATTCGAATCCTAATTGGCAGAAAAAAACAGGCCCAGAGCATAATTCTACCACCACCATGTTTGACAGTAGGAGTGGTGTTCCTGGGATTAAAGGGCTCACCTTTTCTCCCCCAAACATATTGCTGGGTATTGTGGCCAAACAGCTAATGGTTTGTTTCATCTGACATCACATGGATGAAGGGTAAGACCTTCTGGAGGAAAGTTATGTGGTCAGGAAACAATTAAGGTATGTAAATAAACTTTTACAAAGTATTTCTGTGTAAATAACTAATTTCACACAAACACAAACAGATATACTTATATATACACAGATATATATATATATACATATATGTATATATATATATATTTATATATACACACACATATATATACATATATGTACATATATATGTGTTTATATGTATATGTATATAGATGTGTGTTTACAAGTATATGTGTGTTTATATGTATATGTGTATATATGTATTTATTCACACACATACATACATATACATATATTATACATGTATACACACACACACACATATATATATATTCCTCACGCACTAATTGACTTAAAGAGCGCACATGTCACGTTATCAATGGTAAAATGCATTTTTAGACAATATGATTTGCCTGAGTGGCTAGGAGACGGAAGAAAATGGACTACAAAGGACAGATATAAAAAATAATAATTAAAAAAAAAAATAATAATAATTTTTTTTTTTTAACTTGGGACTTCCTGCGGGCCAGATTTTGGACACTGGGGGGCTGCATCCTGCCTGTGGGCCGTAGTTTGCGGACCCCTGATTTACGTTGTAGATTTTCACTGAAGGCATCAAAATTATGAACTTCTGCAATTTTGTGGGTGTGGCTTATGTACCAGTGCGCTCTATATTCCAGAAAATACGGTACTTGCCCCATATTTACATTGTAGATTGTCACTGAAGGCATCAAAACTATGAATGAACACATGTTTTCTTCTGCAACTTGGTAGGTGGGGCTTAAACACCGGTGAGCTCTATAGTCCAGAAAATACGGTGTATATATAAGTCAGACCTGTTTCCAGTGAAGGTTGGACTCCGCCAAGGCTGCCCTTTGTCACCGACTCTGTGCATAACTTTTATGGACAGAATTTCTAGGCACAGTCAAGGCGTTGAGGGGATCCGGTTTGGTGGCTGCGGGATTAGGTCTTGGCTTTTTGCAGATGATGCGGTCCTGATGGCTTCATCTGGCCAGGATCTTCAGCTCTCACTGGATCAGTTCGCGACTGGGATGGGATCAGCACCTCCACGTCCGAGTCCATGGTTCTCGCCCGGAAAAGGGTGGAGTGGCATCTCTGGGTCGGGGAGGAGACCCTGCCCCAAGTGGAGGAGTTCAAGTACCTAGGAGTCTTGTTCACGAGTGAGGGAAGAGTGGATCGTGAGGTCGACAGGCGGATCAGTAATGCGGACGCTGTATCGATCCGTTGTGGTGAAGAAAGAGCTGAGCCGGAAGGCAAAGCTCTCAATTTACCGGTCGATTTACGTTCCCTGCCCCAAGTGGAGGAGTTCAAGTACCTAGGAGTCTTGTTTACGAGTAAGGGAAGATTGGATTGTGAGATGGACAGGCGGATCGGTGCGGCGTCTTCAGTAATGCGGACACCGTATCGATACGTTGTGGTGAAGAAGGAGCTGAGCCGGAAGGCAAAGCTCTCAATTTACGGGTCGATCTACATTCCCATCCTCACCTATGGTCATGAGCTTTTGGTTATGACCGAAAGGACAACATCACGGGTACAAGCGGTTGAAATGAGTTTCCTCCGCCGGGGTGGCGGTCTCTCACCTTAGAAATAGGGTGAGAAGCTCTGTCATCTGGGGGGTAGCTCAAAGTAAAGCAGCTGCTCCTCCACATCGAGAGGAGCCAGTGAGTTGGTTCGGGCATCTGGTCAGGATGCCACCCGAACGCCTCCCTAGGGACCGGTAGGAGGCCCCGGGGAAGACCCAGGACACGTTGGGAAGACTACAGTATGTCTCCCGGCTGGCCTGGGAACGCCTCGGGACCCCCCCGGAAGAGCTGGACGAAGTAGCTGGGGAGAGGGAAGTCTGGGCTTCCTTGCTAAGGCTGCTTTCCCCGCGACCCGATCTCGGATAAGCAGAAGAAGATGGATGGATGGATGGATGGCTTTCTAGTCCAGAAATCACGGTACATTCCCCGCATTGCCAAGGATCCCTCATCCTCCCTCGCTCCCCCAGCCTGAGTGTCACTCAGCCGCCCTACCCAGGGCCCTCTTTGATTTTCTCCCTGACCGGGTGTTGTTTGTGCTGCCGCAAGCTCAGCCATCAGCACGCATTGATCGCCCGCCTCCATCCCGGCCTGCCCTCGCTCATACCCGACTATGACGACTAACTCCCCCCCCCCTTCCTTTCCCTTCTTCATCCCAGATTGAGAGGCTCGAAGGGGGGAAAAAAAAGAAAAAATCAATAACGGCGCCAAGTGGGGTGGGGTCACGGGTCAACGAGGTTCTTGACAAGTGTGTCGCGGGAAGGAAGCGGCGAGAGGGTTTGTGCATCCGTGTGTGTGTGTGTGTGTGTGTGTGTGTGTGTTGTGTAAGGAGTGGTCAAAGGAAAGTGTGTGACCAAAAGGCCTCGTGGGTGCAAATGTCAGGCTTGTCGCGGATCATATTTATGACCATTGATCCAAGCTCTGCGTGTGTGTTTATGTGCTGTTTGTGTTAAGTGGTGACGAATGTGTGTCGGCGTGGAGTCTGACGGGGGCTGAGGAGTCGTCTTGTGAAGGCCTTTACGGGAAAAAAAAGCAAATGAAAGACCAAATGAAGGTAAAAGTTTTGACTTTTTAACACCTCACAAGATGGTGGCGCATCAAAATGTAAAAAAATAAATAAATAATTAAAGCTGCAAGCAGCGATGGACGGGACCGACTTTTGCTGGTGTTTCCTGCCTTTACCCATTCAACATATCTTTACCTGCACATTACCTACCTTCCCTGCATCCTGGGGTCACACTGGTTCTTTTTTCTGTCACCCATACACGCTGGAGCTTCTTGCCATCACCCAGACAACATATCTTTACCTGCACGTTACCTACCTTCCCTGTATCCTGGAGTCAAACTGGTGCCTCCTTCTTTCACCCAGTCAACATATCTTTACCCGCACATTACCTACCTTCTCTGCATTGTGTGGTCCCGGTGGTGCTTCCTGCTTTTAAGCGGCCATCTTGAGATGGCAGCAGCGCAGCAGTTCTTTGAAGGCTCGTAAAATCAAAACCGGAGCAGTCAGAAAAACTCTTTGCGCAGCTTTTAATCAGAACGGTTCAATCTCTTTCCTGTGCGAGTTTGAAGCCGACACAACAAACGCGCTCAGAGGAGATAATGTTGGAAAAAAGATGACAGGTTTTTACAAAACTTTTGTTTTGAAGGGGTAATTGCCAACTTCCTTTTGATTTTTGCTGAAAGACGTCAATTAATGAAATGTAGGTCTAAGTGAGACCTACATAGAGGTTTTTGTTTCATGTCTCTATTACATTCCTACCGGAAGTTACAAGCAGTTTTGTCTGTGTTTTCTTCCTAGGAGCAGTTTTGTCTGTGTTTTATTCCTAAGGGGCGCTAGAGCGCAATTTTAAGTTTTTGGATTTGTTTTTTTATTAGATCGCAATTTTCGGCAGTTCTGGTGTGTGTGTCCAGTTTGGTGAGTTTTGAAGCATTTTAAGGGGGTCAAATTACAGCTCAAAGAGGCAAAAATGAAATTTTTTAGGAAACTTTTGTTTTGAAGGGGTGTTTGCCAACTTCCTGTTGATTTTTGCTGAAGGATGTCATTTTATGAAATGTAAGTCTAAATCAGACCTACATAGAGGTTTTTGTTTCATGTCTCTACAAAATTCCTAACGGAAGTTACAAGCAGTTTTGTCTGTGTTTTTTCCTAGGGGGTGCTCGAGTGCAATTTTGAGTTTTGGGGGTTTTTTTTTTCATTAAATGACATTTTTTGCCAGTCCTGATTTGTGTGTAAAATTTGGTGAGTTTTGAAGAACATTAAGAGGGTCAAATTACAGCTCAAAGAGGCGGCGGTATAATAATAATAATAAAACCTTAGAAATACAATAGGGTCCTCTGTCTCTAAGGGACATTTGGTCCCTATATATGTATATCGTATTTTTCGGATAATAAGTCGCAGTTTTTTTTCATAGTTTGCTACTTATACTCTGGAGCGACTAACGTGTGAAATTATTAACACATTACCGTAAAATATCAAATGATATTATTTATCTCATTCACGTAAGAGGCTAGGTGTCAGAACCTGGACTGTGGTGGGGTTTGTTTTCCCCGGAATGCAAAGGAAGGTGACGGGACATGGCGTGAAGGTAAATACATATTTTCATGTATCTATATAAAAAAAATTAAAAAAAAGTGCAAACTAGAGGCGCGCACAAGGCGGAGAACACACTTGGCTAAAAAAAACAAAAACTACCACAAAGGCAAAAAACGTAGGACATGAAAAACTCGCTAACTGTGACTTGAATAAACAAAACTCATGAAGCGTGAACTATGGCATGAAGAGAATGAACAGAGCGTGGAACAACAACAATGATGCTAGGCCGACTGCCTGGCAACTACAAGCTTAAATAATGGTGACGGGATGAACACAGGTGCGTGAGTCCTAAACAAATCAGGAGCGTGAGTGCAAATGAATCAGGTGAACTCATGGTTGTCATGGTGACAAAAAAACAAGAGTGCACAACGAACAGAACGTGACCACAAAACATAACTTCACCTTCATCTTTAGTTTTTAAGACAAAATCCGTCCGTTCTCCCTTTTTGGTCTACACACTGTGTCCGCTTGTACAAACCCCGTTTCCATATGAGTTGGGAAATTGTGTTAGATGTAAATATAAACGGAATACAATGATTTGCAAATAATTTTCAACCCATATTCAGTTGAATATGCTACAAACACAACATATTTGATGTTCAAACTGATAAACATTTTTTTTTTTTTGCAAATAATAATTAACTTAGAATTTCATGGCTGTAACACGTGCCAAAGTAGTTGGGAAAGGGCATGTTCACCACTGTTACATCACCTTTTTCTTTTAACAACGCTCAATAAATGTTTGGGAACTGAGGAAACTAATTGTTGAAGCTTTGAAAGTGGAATTATTTCCCATTCTTGTTTTATGTAGAGCTTCATTCGTTCAACAGTCGTATTTCACGCTTCATAATGCGCCACACATTTTCCATGGAAGACAGGTCTGGACTGCAGGCGGGCCAGGAAAGTACCCGCACTCTTTTTTTTACGAAGCCACGCTGTTGTAACACGTACTGAATGTGGCTTGGCATTGTCTTGCTGAAATAAGCAGGGGCGTCCATGAAAAAGACGGCGCTTAGATGGCAGCATATGTTGTTCCAAAACCTGTATGTACCTTTCAGCATTAATGGTGCCTTCACAGATGTGTAAGTTACCCATGCCTTGGGCACTGATGCACCCCCATACCATCACAGATGCTGGCTTTTGAACTTTGCGTCGATAACAGTCTGGATGGTTCGCTTCCCCTTTGGTCCGGATGACACAATGTGGAATATTTCCAAAAACAATTTGAAATGTGGACTCGTCAGACCAAAGAGCACTTTTCCACTTTGCATCAGTCCACCTTAGATGATCTCGGGCCCAGAGAAGCCGGCGGCGTTTCTGGATGTTGTTGATAAATGGCTTTCTCTTTGCATAATAGAGCTTTAACTTGCACTTACAGATGTAGCGACGAACTGTATTAGTGACAGTGGTTTTCTGAAGTGTTCCTGAGCCCATGTGGTGATATCCTTTAGAGATTGATGTCGGTTTTTGATATAGTGCCATCTGAGGAATCAAAGGTCACGGTCATTCAATGTTGGTTTTCTGGCCATGCAGCTTACGTGGAGTGATTTCTCCAGATTCTCTGAACCTTTTGATGATATTATGGACCGTAGATGTTAAAATCCCTAAATTTCTTGCAATTGCACTTCGAAAAACATTGTTCTTAAACGGTTTGACTATTTGCTCACACAGTTGTGGACAAAGGGGTGTAACTCGCCCCATCCTTTCTTGTGAAAGACTGAGCATTTTTTGGGAAGCTGTTTTTATGCCCAATCATGGCACCCACCTGTTCCCAATTAGCCTGCACACCTGTGGGATGTTCCAAATAAGTGTTTGATGAGCATTCCTCAACTTTATCAGTATTTATTGCCACCTTTCCCAACTACTTTGTCACGTGTTGCTGGCATCAAATTCTAAAGTTAATGATTATTTGCAAAAAAAAAAAAAAATGTTTATCAGTTTGAACATCAAATATGTTGTCTTTGTAGCATATTTAACTGAATATGGGTTGAAAATTATTTGCAAATCATTGTATTCCGTTTATATTTACATCTAAAACAATTTCCCAACTCATATGGGAACGGGGTTTGTAAGTACTCTGTGATTGTGTGCCGCCGAACATGCTCCTCTGATTGTAAAACCAGCAATGTTATTACGTGACGACGACTCGGGTATCGCAGTACTATACTAATACCGGTATACCGTACAACCCTAATATAGGCTGACCATATTCTGAAATCCCAAAAGAGGACACATATATGCGTGCCAAGGCCGGGAGTAGGTGAACATTTGCCAATGATACTCGAACTTGCTTTATAAATAATATATTTATTTAAATAAAGCATTTTTTGTCCTCTGTTGACAGCAGTGTTGGCGCTAGGGATTTTTAAAATGGGGTCCCAGGGACCCCATCAAGTACTAAAAATGGGGTCCCACAATAAATGTTTGGGGTCCCACTTTTTTGTAAGCGTTTTGAAAACAAATGATAAACGTATTCATTATCCTGTTGTATCTCACATTCTATATCAGGGGTCGGGAACATTTTTGGCTGAGAGAGCCATGAAAGCCAAATATTTCAAAATGTATTTCCGTGAGAGCCATATCATATTATTTAAACACTGAATACAACTAAATGTGTGCATTTTTAAGTAAGTCCAACATTTTTACAGTATAAGTCTCTTGTTCTTTTTAATAACAAATCAAATGTCATGTCTGTTGATCATGTTTTTGTTTGGCCATGTGCTGTTTGTCCTTTGGACTCTTTAAGTTCCTGTTTTTTTCCACTCCCTTGTCTTGTTTCCTTGGTTACTCATTTTGTCCACCTGTCCCTGATGGACAAAATGCCCTCTCACCTGCTTCCCGAGCACTAAACAGAGGCAGTATTTAAGCTCGTCTTCGCCAGTCAGTCGCCCTGGCGTCAATGTGATCTTTTCTTGCTCTGTGCTGACTTGTTTCATGCCTTGCAATAGTTTCGTGCTCCATGCCATGCCAAGTAAGTTTTGTTTGATTTATGTTCATAGTCTGTTTATGCGTTAGCTTTGTTCCTTAGCCCAAGCTGTGCCTCAACTGTGAGCGATTTTTGTTTGTATCTTTTTTTAGTTTAAATTAAATCATGTTTTTACCTAAATGCCATGTCCCGAGTAGTCCGTCTGCCTTCCTGGGAGAACGATTCTGCAGCAAGCTGCGAACCATCCTCCCCATTGTGATGTAAAATACTTCTTACCATTAATGCGACTTGTTGAACAGGTGCGGTAGAAAACGGATGGATGGATTTAAATGCATGAGAATGTTTTTAGCACAGTGATTATCAGCGAAATCATTCATAATTATCGTGTTAAGCAATGTCAGCTAAGATTTATCTGAGAGCCAGATGCAGTCATCAAAAGAGCCACATCTGGCTCTAGAGCCATAGGTTCCCTAACCCTGTTCTATATCGTGTTTTGGAAAAAGGTTGTCATAAACGTTACTTCATTCATTAAGAAAAATTATAATAAAAAAGGAAAACAAATGTGTATACATATACTGTAAAAAAAATATCCTATTTTTATGGTTAATTTACTCTAAATTTCTACTGTAATTTTTCAATTTTTTTTTAATAGGTTATAAAACTGTAGAATTGAAGACATTATCTGTAAATAAACAAACCGCCTGTTATTTTAAATAATATGCCAGTAATGACAAACTATGTATACTTCAATTTTTTTTTACAGAAAAATACCAAATTAATTATACATATCTTTTTTTTTTTCTCAAATTACTTTCAAATTCATTTAAAATTACGGTAATTAACTTTCATTAAATATGTATCTTGTTATATAAAAGTCTATGTCCATACTAACAATCTAACACTTTTATATGTAATTGTAAGGAAAATCTTGTTTTTTTAATATTTATGTGTATTTTTACATTCAAGTCGAAAAATACATGTTTATGCTCATACTCAATCAATCAATCAATGTTTACTTATATAGCCCTAAATCACTAGTGTCTCAAAGGGCTGCACAAACCACTACAACATCCTCGGGCAAGGAAAACTCACACCCAGTGGGACATCGGTGACAATAATGACTATGAGAACGTGATACTGTGATACTGATGATACTGATGACTATGAGAACATATGAGAACATGATACTGTGAAAGATCAATCCATAATGGATCCAACACAGTCGCGAGAGTCCAGTCCAAAGCGGATCCAACACAGCAGCGAGAAACCAGCAGGAAACCATCCCAAGCGGAGGCTGATCAGCAGCGCAGAGATGTCCCCAGCCGATACACAGGCGAGCAGTACATGGCCACCGGATCGGACCGGACAATCAATTTAACATTTTTCTCTGTAATATGACGCACGTTGGTGACTGCAAGACGTACTTGATCAATATCCATACAAGTCACACTGAGGGTGGCCGTACAAACAACTTTAACACTGTTACAAATATGCACCGCACTGTGTAGCCACATCAAACAAGAATGACAAACACATTTCAGGAGAACATCTGCACCGTAACACAACAAAAACACAAGAGGACAATTACCCAGAATCCCATGTGTTACAATATACTCCCCCACCTACCTCAACCGACGCACGGGGGGTATAATATAGCCTGGAAGAGTCATGGATGCAAGGGCTTCTGGGTAATTGTTATGTTGCGTTTATAATGTGTTACTGTGAGGATGTTCTCCCGAAATGTGTTCGTCATTCTTGTTTGGTGTGGGTTCACAGTGTGGCGCATATTAGTAAGCGTGTTAAA
>NC_084624.1:11801203-11828703 GCF_033978795.1 Nerophis ophidion | reverse complement strand
TCCTCGTCTCGGGCTCCAACGACATTGTCCTCCTCGTCTCTGGCTCCGACGACATCGTCCTCCTCGTCTCTGTCTCCGACGTCCTCGTCCTCCTCGTCTCTGACTCCGACGTCGTCGTCCTCCTCGTCTCTGACTCCGACGACATCGTCATCCTCGTCTCTGGCTCCGACGTCATCGTCCTCCTCGTCTCTGACTCCGACGACATCGTCCTCCTCTTTTCTGACTCCGACAACATCGTCCTCCTCTTCTCTGACTCCGACGACATCCTCCTCCTCGTCTCGGACTCCGACGACATCATCCTCCTCGTCTCTGTCTCTGACGACATCGTCCTCCTCGTCTCTGTCTCTGACGACATCGTCCTCCTCGTCTCTGACTCCGACGACATCGTCCTCCTCTTTTCTGACTCCGACGACATCGTCCTCCTCTTCTCTGACTCCGACGACATCCTCCTCCTCGTCTCGGACTCCGACGACATCGTCCTCCTCGTCTCCGGCTCCGACGACATCATCCTCCTCGTCTCTGGTTCTGACAATGTTGTCCTCCCCGTCTCTGTCTCCGACGACATCGTCCTCCTCGTCTCTGTCTCCGACGACATCGTCCTCCTCGTCTCGACTCCGAAGACATCGTCTTCCTCGTCTTTGTCTCCGACGACATCCTCCTTGTCTCTGGCTTCGACGACATCGTCCTCCTGGTCTCTGGCGGACCTTTCCACAACGCCGCCATCTTCCTTGTCTCCACCATCGTCGCCTCCGCGTCTTCCGGCTGGCATGCTGCACAGGCGGCCATCAGGACAGTGCATGGACGCTTTTTGCGCCGATAGAAGAGAAGCTCAGGACAGAGGTGTGGAACTCAAAGACTGCTGTGGTTCTGGCGCCAATCGCGTTCGCCTTCCTGACGGCCAAAAAGGTGACCGTTCTTTGGTCGCCCGCCTCTCCGGCTGCAGCGCCGTTCTACTTGCCACCGCCACCATTTTCGTCCCTGGTGGATTCGGGGACACTTGGGCCGGCGACCCACCACCAGCTCATCGAACTACCCTCCCTTAACTCTTGATCTCTGTAGTTTCAGTGTTAGGACATCTGGAAGCTGTCCATAGGAGGAGGGTACTGTCACGGTCCGGGCAGGGTGTGGAACTGTCACGGCTAGCCAGCGGAAGTTCCGCTGATCAAGAACCAAACGATGCAAAAGCAGAATGCGTAAGTCTTCCCTTACCAGTACATAGCCTCTACGTCACCAAGACCTTTGCTGTGCCTCCTCGTGGCAGTCCCCAGTAACTGTGTGCCTTGTGGCCTCAGGCTAAACGACATAGGAAACCCCGGGGGTGGATAGCTTGGCCTCCATCCAGACTACCACCATCCGACAGACCAGTGCCTACTGGCTAACCTCTTGGTTATAGGCAACGGGCGAAGTATTAGTGTTTTGTTGTCAAATTTAAGTGGTATTATTAAATAAGTATATCATTGTTTTGTTGTCAAATGTTAAGGTGGTATTATTAAATAAGTATATCATTGTTTTGTTGTTAAATGTTAAGGTGGTATTATTGAATAGGTGTATAATTATTTTCTTGTCAAATGTTAAGGTGGTATTATTAAATTTATCATTGTTTTGTTGTCAAATGTTAAGGTGGTATTATTGAATAAGTTTATAATTGTTTTCTTGTCAAGTGTTAAGGTGGTATTATTAAATAAGTGTGTAATTGTTTTGTTATCAAATGTTAAGGGGGTTTTATGTTTGTATTAAATAAGTGTATGATTGTTTTGTTGTCAACTGTTAAGGTGGTATTATTTGATAAATGTATCATTATTTGTTGTCGACTGTTAAGGTGGTATAATTAAATAGGTGTATCATTGTTTTGTTGTCAAATGTTAAGGTGGTATTATTAAATGTATCATTGTTTTGTTGTCAAGTGTTAAGGTGGTATAATTAAATAAGTGTATCATTGTTTTGTTGTCAAATGTTAAGGTGGTATTATTGAATACGTTTATAATTGTTTTCTTATCAAGTTTTAAGGTGGTATCATTAAATAAGTGTGTAATTGTTTTGTTGTCAAACGTTAAGGGGGTTTTACGTTTGTATTAAATAAGTGTATGATTGTTTTGTTGTCAACTGTTAAGGTGGTATTATTAAATAGGTGTATCATTGTTTTGTTGTCAAATGTTAAGGTGGTATTATTATATAATTATAAATGTTTGGTTGTCAAATGTTAAGATGTTATTATTAAATTAGTGTATCATTGTTTTGTTGTCAAATGTTAAGAAGGTATTATCGAACACGTTTATAAGTGTTTTCTTGTTAAATGTTAAGGTGGTATTATTACATACGTGTGTAATTGTTTTGTTGTCAAATGTTAAGGTAGTATTTTTAAAAAGGTGTATCATTGTTTTGTTGTTAAATGTTAAGGTGGTATTATTAAATAAGTGTACAATTGTTTTCTTGTCAAATGTTAAGGTTGTATTATTATATAATTATACATGTTTGGTTGTCAAATGTTAAGGTGTTATTATTAAATTAGTGTATCATTGTTTTGTTGTCAAATGTTGAGGTGGTATTATTAAATGAGTGTATCATTGTTTTGGTGTCAAATGTTAAGGTGATATTATTAAATAAGTGGATAGTTGTTTTCTTGTCAAACATTAAGGTGGTATTATTAAATAAGTGTATCATAGTTTTGTTGTCTAATGTTAAGGTGGTATTATTGACTACGTTTATAATTGTTTTTTTGTCAAGTTTTAAGGTGGTATTATTAAATAAGTGTATCATTATTTTTTTGTCAAATGTTAAGGTGGTATTATTAAATAAGTGTAATTGTTTTCTTGTCAAATGTTAAGGTGTTATTATATAAGTATAAATGTTTGGTTCTCAATTGTTAAGGTGGTATTATTAAATTAGTGTATCATTGTTTTGTTGTCAAATGTTAAGGTGGTATTATTAAATAAGTGTTTACATTGTTTTGTTGTCAAATGTTAAGGTGGTGTTATTAAATAAGTATAAATGTTTGGTTGTCAAATGTTAAGGTGGTATTATTAAATAAGTGTATCATTGTTTTATTGTCAAATGTTAAGGTAGTATTATTAAATAAGTGTATCACTCACAATACGAAGGTCCTGCAGTCCTGGGTTCAAATCCAGGCTTGGGATCTTTCTGTGTGGAGTTTGCATGTTCTCCCCGTGAATGCGTGGGTTCCCTCCGGGTACTCCGGCTTCCTCCCACTTCCAAAGACATGCACCTGGGGATAGGTTGATTGGCAACACTAAATTGGCCCTAGTGTGTGAATGTTGTCTGTCTATCTGTGTTGGCCCTGCGATGAGGTGGCGACTTGTCCAGGGTGTACCCCGCCTTCCGCCCGATTGTAGCTGAGATAGGCGCCAGCGCCCCCCGCGACCCCGAAAGGGAATAAGCGGTAGAAAAATGGATGGATGGATGGATGTTTTGTTGTCAAATGTTAAGGTGGTATTATTAAATAAGTATAAATGTTTGGTTGTCAAACGTTAAGGTGGTATTATTAAATACGTTTATAATAGTTTTCTTGTCAAATGTTAAGGTGGTATTGTTATAAAAGTGTATCATTGTTTTGTTGTCAAATGTTAGTGGTATTATTAAATAAGTGTATAATTGTTTTCTTGTCAAATGTTAAGGTGCTGTTATTAAATAAGTATAAATGTTTGGTTGTCAAATGTTAAGGTGGTATTATTAAATGAGTGTATCATTGTTTTGTTGTCAAATGTTAAGGTGGTATTATTAAGTAAGTGTATCATTGTTTTGTTGTCAAATGTTAAGGTGGTATTATTAAATAAGTGTATAATTGTTTTGTCAAATGTTAAGGTGCTGTTATTAAATAAGTATAAATGTTTGGTTGTCAAATGTTAAGGTGGTATTATTAAATACGTTTATAATAGTTTTCTTGTCAAATGTTAAGGTGGTATTATTAAATAAGTGTATAATTGTTTTGTTGTCTAATGTTAAGGTTGTATTATTAAATAAGTTTCAGTGTATAGCAGGACCTATAATAAACATTTCTGTTTTCTTAGCATTAAGATAAAGGAGATGAAATTACCTAAGACATTAATTAGTGATAATTGCAGGTATTTAATAATGACATTTTGAATAAAACTCTGCCAAGAAAAAAACCCAATCCTGTAAAATGTCATGAAAAATCCAAGGACGACATAAAAGAGCTCCGATCATCTAAATACTGTCTTATGCCTTTGCGATGATGTCACGACATGAGACTATTGGGCGACGGCTTCAGCATTTCTTTGTGATTTCATGCCGGCTGCCTGTTCAACGGACAGAAAAAAGTGCTGCCGCCTCCACTTGGGATGCGTTTGATAGGATATTACCCTCAGCTTTCCTGGGCAAGGACACGTGCAAAGTCATTGATAGTATCTCCGATCCATGAGTTCATACTTTGTATCAAGCTTCTCCAACTTTCATCTCTATGAGAGCCACTTTGGCAGAATGCAAACCAACATTGAATGCCCGTGACCTTGGATCCCTCAGGCGGTACTGCGTAAAAAAGCGACATCCGTGTGTAAACGATATCACCACATGGGCTCAGGAACACTTCAGAAAACCACTGTCAGTAACTACAGTTTGTCGCTACATTTGTAAGTGCAAGTTAAAACTCTACTACGCAAAGCCAAAGTCATTTATCAACAACACCCAGAAACGTCGCCGGCTTCGCTGGGCCCAAACTCATCTAAGATGGACTGATGCAAAGCGGAAAAGTGTCCACATTTCAAATTGTTTTTTAATATTGCGGACGTCATGTCCTCCGTTACAAAGAGGAAAAGAACCATCTGGACTGTTATAGGAGCAAGGTTGAAAAGCCAGCATCTGTGATGGTATGGGGGTGTATTAGTGCCCAAGGCATGGGTAACTTACACATCTGTGAAGGCACTATTAATGCTAAAAGGTACATACAGGTTTTGGAGCAACATGTGTTGCCATCCAAGCAAAGTTATCATGGACGCCCCTGCTTATTCCAGCAAGACAATGCCAATAGTAAAAGAGTGCGGGTACTAGACTGGCCTGCCTGTAGTCCAGACCTGTCTCCCATTGAAAATGTGGGGCGCATTTGAAGCCCCGGGGCGACCAGTGCAATGGACATCGAGTGGATCTAACATAATATTGCGAAAGTCCAGTCCTAAGTGGATCTAACATAATAGTGTGAGAGTCCAGTCCATAGTTGATCTAACATAATAGTGTGAGAGTCCAGTCCATAGTGGATCTAGCATAATAGTGTGAGAGTCCAGTCCATTGTAGATCTAACATAATATTGTGAGTCCAGTCCTAAGTGGATCTAACATAATAGTGTGAGAGTCCAGTCCATAGTTGATCTAACATAATAGTGTGAGAGTCCAGTCCATAGTGGATCTAGCATAATAGTGTGAGAGTCCAGTCCATTGTAGATCTAACATAATATTGTGAGTCAAGTCCATAGTGGATCTAACATAATAGTGTGAGAGTCCAGTCCATAGTTGATCTAACATAATAGTGTGAGAGTCCAGTCCATAGTGGATCTAGCATAATAGTGTGAGAGTCCAGTCCATTGTAGATCTAACATAATATTGTGAGTCAAGTCCATAGTGGATCTAACATAATAGTGAGAGTCCAGTCCATAGTGGATCTAACATAATAGTGTGAGAGTCCAGCCTATAGTGGATCTAGCAAAATAGTGTAAGAGTCCAGTCCATAGTAGATCTAACATAATAATGTGAGAGTCCAGTCCAGAGTGGATCAAGCATAATAGTGTGATAGTCCAGCCCATAGTGGATCTAGCATAATATTGTGAGAGTCCAGTCCATAGTGGATCTAACATAATAGTGAGAGTCCAGTCCATAGTGGATCTAACATAATATTGCGAGAGTCCAGTCCATAGTGGATCTAACATAATAGTGTGAGAGTCCAGTCCATAGTGGATCTAACATAATAGTGAGAGTCCAGTCCATAGTGGATCTAACATAATATTGCGAGAGTCCAGTCCATAGTGGATCTAACATAATAGTGTGAGAGTCCAGTCCATTGTGGATCTATCATAATAGTGTGAGAGTCCAGTCCATAATGGATCTAACATAATAGTGTGAGAGTCCAGTCCATAGTGGATCTAGCATAATAGTGTGAGAGTCCAGTCCATTGTAGATCTAACATAGTATTCTGAGAGTCCAGTCCATAGTGGATCAAGCATAATAGTGTGAGAGTCCAGTCCATAGTGGATCTAGCATAATATTGTGAGAGTCCAGCCTATAGTGGATCTAGCAAAATAGTGTAAGAGTCCAGTCCATAGTAGATCTAACATAATAATGTGAGAGTCCAGTCCATAGTGGATCTAGCATAATAGTGTGAGAGTCCAGTCCATTGTAGATCTAACATAATATTGTGAGTCAAGTCCATAGTGGATCTAACATAATAGTGAGAGTCCAGTCCATAGTGGATCTAACATAATAGTGTGAGAGTCCAGCCTATAGTGGATCTAGCAAAATAGTGTAAGAGTCCAGTCCATAGTAGATCTAACATAATAATGTGAGAGTCCAGTCCAGAGTGGATCAAGCATAATAGTGTGATAGTCCAGCCCATAGTGGATCTAGCATAATATTGTGAGAGTCCAGTCCATAGTGGATCTAACATAATAGTGAGAGTCCAGTCCATAGTGGATCTAACATAATATTGCGAGAGTCCAGTCCATAGTGGATCTAACATAATAGTGTGAGAGTCCAGTCCATAGTGGATCTAACATAATAGTGAGAGTCCAGTCCATAGTGGATCTAACATAATAATGTGAAAGTCCAGTCCATACTGGATCAAGCATAATAGTGTGAGAGTCCAGTCCATAGTGGATCTAGCATAATATTGTGAGAGTCCAGTCCATAGTAGATCTAACATAATAGTGGGGAAAAGCGGTGGTGAAGGCGTGGGTGGGGTATGTGTGCGTGTATGCCTAATTGTCTTGGGTGTGATGATGTATTGTTTTTATACTGAGGCCGATCTACAAAAGTTCGACTCCAGGTGTCATTGAAGAGGGAGGGAGGTCAAAAGCGTCCATCATTGAGGTGTACTCTGGGGTGTTTTTCAGTACAGCCTGGTCCTGTTTCCACAGCGTCAAAGCCATTCGAGGGAGTCAAATCATAGATTAGGATGTTTGTTTTCTGCGAGCAGACAAAAAAATGACTTGTCTGTCCTATTCGTCCATGCTGGGTGCTTTCAAATTCAATTCCATTTTCCTTTTCAGCAAGCTTCTCCATGATGTGATCCATCATGCGATTCAGTTCAGAAATCTCCGCAGTTTTTGTTCTCACAGCCCTGCCCAAACCATTCATTGCGACATACAGCCTTTAGGCTCCTTGAGTGGCTGCCATCGTCTTACGAATTTGACGATAAACCAGAGATATGCCCAATCAGCACGGTTCCAAATAGGTAGATGTCTTCCACGTCCTCGATGGAAAGGACTGAGAGGCACATGATTCTCCATTTGTAGCAGGAATCTCTCATGTACCCCGCAGCAGTAGTTCCATCAGGTCAGCCAGGCTCCCCCGAACCTCTTTGATTTTGTCAATTGTGTCGAGAGTCCAGCGGATCATACCCATGTCTGATGTTTAGATTTGAGGACAGCGCAAAGTAAGAGGCTTCAAAAAAGTTCAGACAAGACAAAAACAAAGAGAGCAAGCTGGGAGAAGAGAGAGCGGAAAAAAAATGTGACCGCCCTCACTAGAGGCAAGACAGAAGAAAAACACCTTCCATCCATCCATTCATCTTCTTCCACTTATTCGCCGAGGTCGGGTCGCGGGGGCAGCAGCCTAAGCAGGGAAGCCCAGACTTCCCTCTCCCCAGCCACTTCGTCTAGCTCTTCCCGGGGGATCCCGTGGCGTTCCCAGGCCAGCCGGGAGACATAGTCTTCCCAACGTGTCCTGGGTCTTCCCCGTGGCCTCCTACCGGTTGGACGTGCCCTAAACACCTCCCTAGGGAGGCGTTCGGGTGGCATCCTGACCAGATGCCCGAACCACCTCATCTGGCTCCTCTCGATGTGGAGGAGCAGCGGCTTTTCTTTGAGTTTCTCCCGGATGGCAGAGCTTCTCACCCTATCTCTAAGGGAGGCCCCCAACTACCTGGTGGAGGAAACTCATTTGGGCTGCTTGTACCCGTGATCTTATCCTTTCGGTCATGACCCAAAGCTCATGACCATAGGTGAGGATGGGAACATAGATCGACCGGTAAATTGAAAGCTCAGCTCCTTCTTCACCACAACAGATCGGTACAACGTCCGCATTACTGAAGACGCCGCACCGTTCCGCCTGTCGATCTCATGATCCATTCTTCCCCCACTCGTGAACAAGACTCCTAGGTACTTGAACTCCTCCACTTGGGGCAGGGTCTCCTCCCCAACCGGGAGATGGCACTCCACCCTTCTCATGGCGAGAACCATGTACTCGAACTTGGAGGTGCTGATTCTCATCCCGGTCGCTTCACACTCGACTGCGAACCGATCCAGTGAGATCTGAAGATCCCGGCCAGATGAAGCCATCAGGCCCACATCATCTGCAAAAAGCAGAGACCTAATCCTGTGGCCACCAAACCGGAACGCCTTGACTCCGCCTAGAAATTCTGTCCATAAAAGTTATGAACAGAATCGGTGACAAAGAACAGCCTTGGCGGAGTCCAACCCTCACTGGAAATGTGTTCGACCTACTGCCGGCAATGCGGACCAAGCTCTGACACTGATAAGACAGTCCGATACCCCATACTCTCTGAGCACTCCCCACAGGACTTCCCGAGGGACACGGTCGAATGCCTTCTCCTAGTCCACAAAGCACATGTAGACTGGTTGGGCAAACTTCCATGCACCCTCAAGGACCCTGCCAAGAGTATAGACCTGGTCCACAGTTCCACCACCAGGACGAAAACCACCTGTGAAATCAAACCACCTGTCAGCTGTGTCCCGCCGTCAGCACTGCCACGCCCCCGTCTGATGGTGCTCTGTCCCTCAGCACCGTGTACAGAGGCGGTGACCTTTGTTCCTGCATGCCGCGCTGGCACCATCTCCCTCCGCACGCATCTTTTCTGATTTCAATGCGTAAAAAAATGCACAAAAGGTGCGAGAAGATGACAGCCCATATTGTCTTGTATTTATATATAACGCATTATTCTCTGCTGCATACGCACACAAAAAAGAGCGCTGATGAGGAAAGAGCAGGTTAATACAGGATGAAGGAAAAAAGAAGGCGCACGAAAAGAACAAGCCTTTTTTTTTTCTAAAGAGGGCCATTTGTGAAACAAGGAGTTTGATCCAGATTACAGAGCAACAATGACACAATCCCTTATGTTCATTCCTGTAATGCGCTGTGAAGAAGGGGATTTCTACTTTATTGTGAAGGAATGCCTCTTTGGGAAACAACCCCCCCCCCCCCCCCCTCTCCGCCACCCGAGGCCAGGTGTAATCCCCGCATGGCGCCTTCACCACGTGTTTCCACCGCTTTCCTTGCACTCCATCCCTCATAATTGCCTCTTAACGACTCCACGGCCACAACTGCGTGCTTCATTAGCGCTAATTGACAGGAGCTAACCGGGGCAAAGGTGTCAAATTGAATGTGTTTTCGCCCCCGAATGGCGGGGACAATAAAAAAGTGAGGAGAGCAAGTAATTGGAGAGTTAAACCTCGTAAGCCCTAAAGGTTTTAGAAAGTCCTTCCGCAGATTATCGCTGTAGCGCAGCAGATACAGCGGGAGTGTCCCAAAAGTAAGACGGATAGTTCCTGCCGGAGAGCCTGTTAAGACGCTCTTAAAAATGAGGGGGAGAAGAATGAAGCCGGGGCCACACCTGAGACTGGGATGATCCCAAGAATGTGGAGATGATCTTTAAAGGGGAACATTATCACCAAACCTATGCAAGCGTCAATATATACCTTGATGGTGCAGAAAAAAGACCATGTATTTTTTTAACCGATTTCCAAACTCTAAATGGGTGAATTTTGGCGAATTAAACGCCTTTCTGTTTATCGGTTTTGTAGCGATGACGTCAGAATGTGACGTCGCCGAGGTAATACACCCGCCATTTTCATTTTCACATTACAAACACCGGGTCTCGGCTCTGTTATTTTCCGTTTTTTTGACTATTTTTTGGAACCTTGGAGACATCATGCCTCGTCGGTGTGTTGTCGGAGGGTGTAACAACACTAACAGGGAGGGATTCAAGTTGCACCACTGGCAACAAATCTGCCACCAGACCCCCATCGAATTTGCCAGAGTGTCTTCACATTTTACCGGCGATGCTAAGACAGACATGGCACAGAGATGTATGGATAACCTGCAGATGCATTTGCAACGATTAAGTCAGGGGTCGGGAACCTTTTTGGCTGAGAGAGCCATGAAAGCCAAATATTTAAAAATTTATTTCCGTGAGAGCCATATCATATTTTTTAACGTTGAATACAACTAAATGCGTGCATTTATTAAGTAAAACCAAAATTTTTAGAGTATAATAAGTCTCTAATTATTTTTAACAACATTGTTATTTTTTGAACAGGTGCGGTTGAAACGGATGGATGGATTAAAATGCATGAGAATGTTTTATATTTTGAACATTATTTTTAACATCGTGATTACCAGCGGAATTATTCATTACTTATCGTGTTAAGCAATGTCAGCTAAGATTTATCTGACAGCCAGATGCAGTCATCAAAGGAGCCACATCTGGCTCTAGAGCCATAGGTTCCCTACCCCTGGATTAAGTCAACGAAATCACAAAGGTGTGTTTTGTTGATGTTGACTTATGTGCTAATCAGACATATTTGGTAGCGGCGTGACTGCCAGCTAATCAATGCTAACATGCTACACTAATCGACGCTAACATGCTATTTACCGGCGGTGCTAAAGCAGACATGGCACAGAGATGTATGGATAACCTGCAGATGCATTTGTAACGACAAAGTCACAGAAATCACAAAGGTGAGTTTTGTTAATGTTGACTGCCAGCTAATCGATGCTAACATGCTACGCTAATCAATGCTAACATGCTATTTACGCTAGCTGTATGTACATTTGAAACTAGATACCCACATTTAATGCGAAACAAACCCTTACCAATCGACAGATTTAAGTTGCTCCAGTGTCACAAGATGCGAAAGTCCTAATCGTTTGGTCTGCACATTTTACCGGCGATGCTAATAAGGCAGCCATTCTATGGGCCACTTCATTAGGTACACAGACGCTATGGCGGAATAGCGTCAATAGCTATTCGCTCAATAGCTTCAGTTTCTTCTTCAATTTCGTTTTCGCTATCTGCCCCCATACTCCGACCATCTGTTTCAATACATGCGTAATCTGTTGAATCGCTTAAGCCGCTGAAATCCGAGTCTGAATCCGAGCTAATGTCGCTATATCTTGCTGTGGTAACCGCCATGTTGTTTGTATTGGCAGCCCTGTATGACGTCACAGGGAAATGGACAGTCACATCGCAAATAGCGAAAATCAAGAACTTTAAAGCTTTTTTTAGGGATTTTCCGGGAGGTGTAAAATTTTGAAAAAAACTTCGAAAAATAAAACTGGGAACTGATTTTTATTGTTTTTAAACCTTTTGAAATTGTGATAATGTTCCCCTTTAAGGGAGTCCAGGGAACATGGCGACTCGTGTGATGTTCAGGTCTGTGGGACCCGTTTTCATTTTTTAATTAAAAGAAAAATGAAGTAATTAATATTTTTTTTCAAACAGACTCACTGTTCTGTGAAGAACATACAAACCCCGTTTCCATATGAGTTGGGAAATTGTGTTAGATGTAAATATAAACAGAATACAATGATTTGCAAATCCTTTTCAACCCATATTCAGTTGGATGCACTACAAAGACAAGATATTTGATGTTCAAACTCAAATAATAATTAACTTAGAATTTGATGCCAGCAACACGTGCCAAAGTAGTTGGGAAAGGGCATGTTCACCATTGTGTTACATCACCTTTTCTTTGAACAACACTCAATAAACGTTTGGGAACTGAGGAAACTAATTGTTGAAGCTTTGAAAGTACAATTTTTTTCCATTCTTGTTTTCCGTAGAGCTTCAGTCGTTCAACAGTCCGGGGTCTCCGCTGTCGTATTTTACGCTTCATAATGCGCCACACATTTTCCATGGGAGACTTGTCTGGACTGCAGGCGGGCCAGGAAAGTACCCGCACTCTTTTTTTTACGAAACCACACTGTTGTAACACGTGCTGAATGTGGCTTGGCATTGTCTTGCTGAAATAAGCAGGGGCGTCCATGAAAAAGACGGCGCTTAGATGGCAGCATATGTTGTTCCAAAACCTGTATGTACCTTTCAGCATTAATGGTGCCTTCACAGATGTGTAAGTTACCCATGCCTTGGGCACTAATGCACCCCCATACCATCACAGATGCTGGCTTTTGAACTTTGTGTCGATAACAGTCTGGATGGTTATTTTCCTCTTTTTTCCGGAGGACACCACGTCCACAGTTTCCAAATATAATTTGAAATGTGGACTCGTCAGACCACAGAACACATTTCCACTTTGCATAAGTCCATCTTGGATGAGCTCGGGCCCAGCAAAGCCGACGGCGTTTCAGGGTGTTGTTGATAAATGGCTTTCGCTTTGCATAGTAGAGTTTTAACTTGCACTTAAAGATTAAGCGACCAACTGTTGTTACTGACAGTGGTTTTCTGAAGTGTTCCTGAGCCCATGTGGTGATATCCTTTACACACCGGTGTGGGTTTTTGATGCAGTACTGCCTGAGGGATCAAAGGTCCGTAATATCATCGCTTACGTGCAGTGATTTCTCCAGATTTTCTGATCCTTTTGATGATTTTACGGACCGTAGATGATAAAATTCCTAAATTCTTTGCAATAGCTCGTTGAGAAATGTTGTTCTAAAACTGTTCGACAATTTGCTTACAGATTGGTGACCCTCGCCCCATCCTTGTTTGTGAATTACTTAGCATTTTACGTAAGCTGCTTTTATACCCAATCATGGCACCCACCTGTTCCCAATTAGCCCGCACACCTGTGGGATGTTCCCAATAAATGTTTGATGAGCATTCCTCAACTTTATCAGTATTTATTACCACCTTTCCAAAATTCCTTGACACGTGTTGCTGGCATCAAATTCTAAAGTTAATGATTATTTTCACACAAAAAATGTTTATGAGTTTGAACATCAAATATGTTGTCTTTGTAGCATATTCAACTGAATATGGGTTGAAAAGGATTTGCAAATCATTGTATTCTGTTTATATTTACATCTAACACAATTTCCCAACTCATATGGAAACGGGGTTTGTATATCAGAATATATATTAAATGACCACACACATCACACACCCCCTACACTGTTATATTACATATTATATGTCCGGGTCCACTGGACCCCGGGGCTAGTAGAAGTGTACACTGCAAAAACTGAATTCTAAGTAAGATGAAATATCTCAAATAAGGGTGATATTTGCTTATTTTCTATCTGATAAGATCATTCTTCTCACCAAGCAGAAAAGTCGGCAAAAGTCCCCCAAAAATGTCCAAAATACCTACCCAGGTTCGAGTCCAAATGCCACAAGTCTCAAGACTATTAAGACTCATTTTGCTGGGCACGTTTTGGATATTTTGGGAATCCCGGCCGACGGCGGGACTTGTGAAACTCAAACCTGGCTAGGTATTTTGGTCATTTTCTGGACTTGTGCCGACTTTTCCAACTTTTATCCCTCTTTCCCCTTGGGACTCGGCCTGGTATGTTATGGACATTTTGGGCATCCCTGGACAGGTGGAATTCTTCCCAATTCTTGGTTGATGTAACAGTTCGAGATACTACCTCAGTAGAAGCATTTAAGTCTCACCTTAAAACTCATCTGTATACTCTAGCCTTTAAATAGACCTCCTTTTTAGACCAGTTGATCTGCCGCTTCTTTTCTTTCTCCTATGTCCCCCCCTCCCTTGTGGAGGGGGTCCGGTCCGATAACCATGGATGAAGTACTGGCTGTCCAGAGTCGAGACCCAGGATGGACCGCTCGCCTGTATCGATTGGGGACATCTCTACGCTGCTGACCCGCCTCCGCTTGAGATGGTCTCCTGTGGACGGGACTCTCGCTGCTGTCTTGGATCCGCTTTGAACTGAACTCTCGCGGCTGTGTTGGAGCCACTATGGATTGAACTTTCACAGTATCATGTTAGACCCGCTCGACATCCATTGCTTTCGGTCCCCTAGAGGGGGGGGGGGGTTGCCCACATTTGAGGTCCTCTCCAAGGTTTCTCATAGTCAGCATTGTCACTGGCGTCCCACTGGATGTGAATTCTCCCTGCCCACTGGGTGTGAGTTTTCCTTGCCCTTTTGTGGGTTCTTCCGAGGATGTTGTAGTCGTAATGATTTGTGCAGTCCTTTGAGACATTTGTGATTTGGGGCTATATAAATAAACATTGATTGATTGATTGATTGATGTACAGCTTAAGTTGTTCAACAGTCCGGGGTCTCCGTTGTGGTATTTTAGGCTTCATATTGCGCCACAAATTTTCACAGATCTGGACTAGAGGCAGGCCCACACTCTTTTACTATGAAGCCACGCTGTTGTAACACGTGGCTTGGCATTTTCTTTCTGAAATAAGCAGGGGCGTCCATGATAACGTTGCTTGGATGACAACATATGTTGTTCCAAAACCTGTATGGACGATTCAGCATTAATGGTGCCTTCACAGATGTGTAAGTTACCCATGCCTTGGGCACTAATGCACCCCCATACCATCACAGATGCTGGCTTTTGAACTTTGCGCCTATAAAAGTCCGGATAGTTATCTTCCTCTTTCTTCCGGAGCACACAACGTCCACAATTTCCAAAAACAATTTGAAATGTAGACTCGTCAACACTTTTCCGCTTTGCATCAGTCCATCTTAGATGAGCTCGGGCCCAGCGAAGCCGGCGGCGTTTCTGGGTGTTGTTGATAAATGGGTTTGGCTTTGCATAGTAGAGTTTTAACTTGCACATACAGATGTAGCGACCAACTGTAGTTACTGACAGTGGTTTTCTGAAGTGTTCCTGAGCCCATGTGGTGATATCCTTTACACACTTTTTTTTTTTTTTTTTTTGATGCAGGGATCGAAGGTATGTAATATCATCGCTTAGGTGCAGTGATTTCTCCAGATTCTCTGAACATTTTGATGATATTACGGACCGTAGATGGTGAAATCCTTAAATCCGTGAGAAATGTTGTTCTTTAACAATTTGTTCATGCATTTGGTCACAAAGTAGTGTCCCGCGCTTCATGATCGACTGAGCATTTCATGGAAGCTGATTTTGTACCCAATCATGGCACCCACCTGTTCCCAACTAGCATGTTCACCTGTGGGATGTTCCAAATAAGTGTTTGATGAGCATTCCCCAACTTTCTCAGTCTTCTTTGCCACCTGTGCCAGCTTTTTTGAAACATGTCGCAAGCATCAAATTCCAAAGAGCTAATATTTGCAAAAAATAACAATGTTTTCCAGTCCGAACGATAAATATCTTGTCTTTGCAGTCTATTCAATTGAATACAAGTTGAAAAGGATTTGCAAATCATTGTATTCTGTTTTTATTTACCATTTACACAACGTGCCAACTTCAACATCAACAATACTTCTTTTACATTCTTTAACCTGCATAATAACCAAACTGTAACAACATTGTTATTGTAGGAGTCTACATGCTACGGTATTAGCTGTAAAAGCTATCTACGGAAAGAGATAAGCTAGCTACTACAACAACACGAAACGTGTTTCCTATTGATTTTGGGTAAGCGCTCCATTTTGTATCTAAATAAGTTACATATTTGTAGCGTCAAGGTTGCTCGTATCTCCCTCTCCCGGCTTCCGCCCGCCCCAAAGTCTCACTCTTCCTTCGTGCGCGCTTCTAGAAGCAGCAGTTCATCTTCATTATATTCAGTTTCAAAAAGATAAGTTTGTGAATCCTCATTTGTCCAAAAAATAGTTGTCTTTGGTTTCTGTTACCAAGTCTGACGTGATTAGCGCACGCACTCGTGTTTGATTCCAGAAGTAGGAACACACAGTAGTTGTTGGAAGTCGGATGTGCGTTGCTATGGAAACGGAAATTCATGTGCGGAATAAATCACTCCCGGAAATCAATAAAATGATCAAAATGCGGTAAATATTGTACACATTACATAATTTTATGAAGGTGTCTGTTACTACGTTATATATACTTGCAGTGTGTAAATAAAACATAATACAAGTTGTTATGAAGGTGTCTATTACTACATTTTATATATATATATATATACCATATTTCCTTGAATTGCCGCCGGGGCACTAATTAATTTAAAACCTCTTCTCACTCCTGCGCTTACCAAAGGCATGCGGTAAAAGTAAGCATGCGCTAATTATTTTAAAACCTCTTTTTACTCCGGCATTTACCAAAGGCATGTAGTAAAAATTTGAGTGTGATGTAAGCTTGGACCTTAAATCCTACTGAATAGCTCTTAGTCTTCTCCCCTTTTTTGCGATTTCAAATTACCGGTATTGAAATCAGCCTCCTCCATTTTGAAAATGATGACAGAGGAAGTGTCATGAGTTTGACCAGGCGGTAATACTAAGCATGCGCTAATTATTTTGGGAAGCGAGTTTGACCCGGGACCGTCAACAGGTTTTATCCGGCCCGTGGGATGAGTTTGCTAAATATAAAAATTTGCAGAAATATTTGAATGAAAGAAACAGCTGTTTTAAATGTGTCCACTAGATGTCGCAATATAAATTATTTGTATCTTTGTAGGTTATGCTACATATGTAAAAAAATATATAAATAAATAAACCACATGATGTCAGTGCAAAAGTCGAAGAAAATGATCAAACTACATAAATAACATCCTGTAATTTGTATTATTGTATTATTTCTATTTTTTTTTTATCTAGATAGATTGAAAATGAACACTAATCAGTTGATAAACATTATCACATAATTTGTTCAGAAAGTATAGAAAACGACAAGTAAAGATAGAATACTATTAACTGCAACATGTAAGTGTAAAAAAAACAAAAAACGTCAGGATTTGTACATTTTCCAGAATGTGCTTGTTCTATTTTTAAACAAAGAAAACAATGTGAAGTTGTCTTTATTCTTAAGTTATCGTGCCGTGATTTTACCAGTCCGGCCCACTTGGGAGTAGATTTTTCTCCATGCGGTCCCCGATTTTAAATGAGTTTGACCCTTTTGGTGTATATTGTACATATTACATATTGTTATGAAGGTGTCTGTTACTACATTATATATATATATATATATATATATATATATATATATATATATATATATATGTATATATATATATATATATATATATATGTATATATATATATATATATATATATGTATATATATATATATATATATGTATATATATATATATATATATATATATATATATATATACACAAACACCCTTTCCATATGAGTTGGGAAATTGTGTTAGATGTAACTATAAACAGAATACAATGATTTGCAAATCCTTTTCAACCCATATTCAGTTGAATATGCTACAAAGACAACATATTTGATGTTCAAACTGATAAACTTGTTTTTTTTTTGCAAATAATCATTAACTTTAGAATTTGATGCCAGCAACACAATGCCAGCAACATTTCCCAATTCATATGGAAACGGTATATATATGTATATATATATATTTTTTTTTTTGCAAATAATAATTAACTTGTTCACAGTGGTGAACATGTCCTTTCCCAACTACTTTGGCACATGTTGCAGCCATGAAATTCTGTGTTACATCACATTTTCTTTTAACAACACTCAATAAACGTTTGGGAACTCCATCCATCCATCCATTTCCTACCGCTTATTCCCTTTTGGGGTCACGGGGGGCGCTGGCGCCTATCTCAGCTACAATCGGGCGGAAGGCGGAGTACACCCTGGACAAGTCGCCACCTCATCAGAGGAATCTTGCGTTTCCTTAGCTTCCCGCGCGATCGGCACAGATAGACAGACAACATTTACACTCACATTCACACACTAGGGCCAATTTAGTGTTGCCAATCAACCTATCCCCAGGTGCATGTCTTTGGAAACTAATTGTTGAAGCTTTGAAAGTGGAATTCTTTCCCATTCTTGTTTTATGTAGAGCAGGGGTGTCAAACTCAAATACAGAGTGGGCCAAAATTTTAAAGGGAACAAAGCCGTGGGCCAAGGTTGAACAAAATAACCTTTTAATAGGGACCCAAACAAGTTTTGCATTGAATATTGAACGAGCAAGGCTTATATAACTTTAGTGACATGCAAAATCCAGTTTCAAATAATAATAATAATAATAAAAAAATATATCAATGGCATATCAAATACAATTTCAATAAAAATGTTATGCCTTTTTTTTCTATTTGCAATCTTCTGAGGTAAATAACAATTTTTTTCCAAAGGCTAATAATAAATTTGAAAATAAAACTTCAATAACGAATGAACCAAACATTCAAGCCTTGAAGTAGCAAGAGAAAATGCATGAATAAAACGTTAATTATTGGTCAGTTTGCTGGAAGTTTCCTGAAAGAGTTAGTGCTGCAACAGAGTCTAGGTATTTGTTCTGTTGTGTTACGGTGCGGATGTTCACCCAAAATGTGTTTGGTATTCTTGTTTGGCGTGGGTTCACAGTGTGGCGCATAATTGTAACAGTGCTAAAGTTGTTTATACGGCCACCCTCAGTGTGACCTGTATGGCTGTTGACCAAGTATGCCTTGCATTCACTTGTGCATGTGTGTGTGTGTGTGTGTGTGTGTGTGTGTGTGTGTGTGTGTGTGTGTGTGTGTGTGTGTGTGTGTGTGTGTGTGTGTGTGTGTGTGTGTGTAAAAGCCACAAATATTATGTGACACGCTGTTAGTATGGAGGAAAAGCGGACGTGACGACAGGTTGTAGAGAACGTTAAAGGCAGTGCCTTAAATGCACGCCCCCAATATAGTTGTCCAGGTGGAAATCGGTAGAAATTCGGGAGAATGGTTGCCCCGGGAGATTTTCGGGAGGGGCACTGAACTTCGGGAGTCTACCGGGAAACTTAGGAGGGTTGGCAAGTATGAGTATTAGCGGTGAATGCGGTGTTACAGCGGCACCGACGCTGTATAACACTGGCGGGCCAGCACTAATGCTAAATTGATATTGCCTCAAGGGCCAAATTGAATTACACGGCGGGCCAGATTTGGCCCGCGGGCCAGAGTTTGACACCCATGATGTAGAGCTTCAGTCGTTCAACAGTCCAGGGGTCTTGTCGTATTTTACGCTTCATAATGCACCACTGGACTGCAGGCGGGCCAGGAAAGTACCCGTACTCTTTTTTTTTACGAAGCCACGCTGTTGTAACACTTGTCTTGATGAAATAAGCAGGGGCGTCCATGATAACTTTGCTTGGATGACAACATATGTTGCTCCAAAATATATATATATATATATATATATATATATATATCCATTGCTTTCGTCCTCTTTTTTTTTTACGAAGCCATGCTGTTGTAACACTTGTCTTGCTGAAATAAGCAGGGGCGTCCATGATAACTTTGCTTGGATGACAACATATGTTGCTCCAAAATATATATATATATATCCATTGCTTTCGTCCTCTCCAGGGTTCTCATAGTCATCATTATCACCGACGTCCCACTGGGTGTGAGTTTTCCTTGCCCTTATGTGGGCCTACCGAGGATGTCGTAGTGGTTTGTGCAGCCCTTTGAGACACTAGTGATTTAGGGCTATATAAGTAAACATTGATTGATTGATTGAAGTTGGTACATACCTTTCGGGGACCGACAAGCAAGTGTGTGTCAAACAACTTCCTAAATACAATGATTATGCAAATGAGGACATATATTACATTTACGCTCGTCTTGGCACAACCGATCAAGTTTTCATGTCCACAAAGGTGGCAATATGTTCGAAAATGGCACACGTGACGTGTCCAGCATCCCTTCCGCAGCCTCCTTTGAACACAAGCACACCTTTTTTTTCCCGCCTTCTTCTCTCTCTCCTCTGCTTTCTCTGCATCTCTCCGGTTTGTCTTCCTTTCCAGCAGCACACGGGTGGATTAAGGCGGAGGGGCTTTTGTTTAGATAAAGCGAAGGATTAGGGAGAGATTTGCCCCCATCAAGTTGTGGGCCTGATGGGCCTTTTATCCCCGCATGTCCCTAAAGCGCTGTTGCCTCGGGATTAGGGCGCACAATGGAGCCTCTTGTGCGGAGCGCTGCGGGCCAGGGAGGGCAGGAGAGGAGCCCGGGCCGGGGCCAAAAGAAATGCGACACAGGGATTGAGACGAGGACGGAGCGGTGGAGGAATTCCCTGACTGTTGGAGGAAGGTAACGGGTTCAGGACTTGAAGAGGTTTGCTCAAGGGATGATGTCACTAACAAAAAAGGATTTGAGACGGCAATAAAAGCTAAAAAACAGGCGTGTCGGCGCTTTTACCGCAGAGGGCTGCGTACCGCAAAGTCAAAAATGTCCTATTTGTATGTATTTATGTCCTAAAGAGACCAAATAACCTCAGTATTAGTGCCACTGCAAAATAAGCCACCGGAGGACCAAAGAAAGTTGCGAGTGCCAGCACTTTGAAGCGGCGTAATTCCAACATTTTCACAGGGAGATTTGTTGGGTCGGTACTATACCTGCCAACCTCGGATCAGGCATACCGTATTTCCTTGAATAGCCAATGGTGCGCTAATTAATTCAAAACCTTGTCTCACTCCGGCACTTACCAAAGGCATGCGGTAAATTTAGGCCTGCGCTTACAAATTTGAGTGTGATGTAAGGATACCATCATTAAAAGCACATTTAATTAAAAAAAGGTTATTATGGTCTTACCTTTACTTATAAATGAAGTCCATGCGCAGCTCCTTCTGATCAAAGCATCGATAACTTGTTTATAGAAGTCTTCCTTATCTTTCTTCAGTTTTAAAAGTCTCTCTGGCTCGATGGAGATCTTCCTTTATTACTTCCTGCTTCGATTGAAAGTCCAGTTTAGAAAACGGTTTTACTTTAGATATGTAATCCTCCATCTTAAAAGTGCAAGCGAGAGGAAAAAATAAAACGATCGCTGCTCACTCTTGCTGCTTGTTGTCACTTTTTCTGCAGCCGAGTAGTCGCAAGAAGGATCACTAGCGCCCTCTACCACCAGGAGGCGGGAGTCATTTAATGACTCATATTTGACACACGCAGCTACGGTATATTAATAAAACATAGCTGCTTACTGTTCTTTTTAGCATATTCAATAGCTTGGACCTTAAATCCTACCGAATAGCTCTTATATCTTCTTCCCTTTATGCGATTTCAAATTATTGAAATCAGCCTCTTCCATTTTGAAAATGATGACAGGTGAAGTGTCACTCGTGACGTGACGAGTTTGACCCGGTGGAAATTCTAGGCATGTGCTAATTATTTGGCGAAACGAGTTTGATCCGGCGGAAATTCTAGACATGCGCTAATAAAAATAAAATTTGGCGAAACGAGTTTGACCCGGCGTTAATCCTGAGCCGCAGTAATGCTAAGCATGCGCTAATTATTTTGCGAAACGAGTTTGACCCGGCAGTAATTCTAGGCAGGCGCAGACTATATACCCGGCGGCAATTCAAGGAAATACGGTACTTTATTAATCCCTGAGGGGAAATTAAAATTTTCAGCACATCCCCATCCAAGGTCAGACAAACATTACAGTGAGACAGAACAGGATCGCTGACGGGTCTACAAACTTGCGGCGCCCTTTACAAAAAAGGTGTGATACAGGTAAAGAAGTGGGGGGAATGGGAGAAAAAAATCTAAATAAAAAAGGGGGTCCAGACTGAGGACAAGGGAAAAAAACAAAAAGCCATAGCACACATCCCACTTACTTGTGTGTAAGAGGGAAACATCAAAGAACACAAAGGACATGAAAGACATTAAAAGAGCAGAGCTGATGCAACCAGCCACTTATACATACAGCGTGCCATTGACCCCAAAAGGGAATAAGCGGTAGAAAATGGATGGATGGATAAAAAGTAAAAGAAACATATACACTGCGGTGGCCTCTGCGTTGTTCCATGCCATCGTCTGCTGGGGTGGAAGGAGCATGGCCAGAGACAGGAGCAGACCCAACAAAGCAATCAAGAGAGCCGGCTACTCCACTCTCGGTCGCCAACCAACTCTCGGCCGCATGGATGAGCGAGGCTGCGTTTAAGGAAACTGAGGTGTCCGATACCTGCTCATTCAGCCAAGACACTGTGAGGCTTGTCCGTCCCGGCGCTCAGTGCTAGCTCCGCAGCCCTGTCTCTTCATCCGCATCTCCTCCAGTCTCTCCAAATAGACTCTGGTGTGGCAGAGACCCAGTAGCAGGTTCTTGGGACCTCCAAATAAATAATCCGTTCATGGATGTGTTTAGCCGTTCGGCCACCGTGTTCAATGGAGAAGTCTGATCTACAACATTTGCGGGCAGCATACCCCGTCCCCTTCGAGCTGTCCTGGATGAACTGAAATTATTTATTTTCCAATCATTGTGGAACTTGCAAGCGTACTTCTACTTCTTACTCGTCTTCGCCGTGTCTCTTCTTCGTTCTTCTGCTTCGTCTCTCTTATGTTTTCGGACATTATTACTTGCCGTCGTTTTGAAGCGATGTATTCCGGGAATCCGGATGTTGTGTGTCGGTGTATTAACGTGCCGGCTGGAGTAAACACACGCTGAGAAATATTGTTGGAAATCGGGAGAATGGTTGCCCCGGGAAATTTTTGGAAGGGGCACTGAAATTGGGGAGTCTCCCGGAAAAATTGGGGAGGGTTGGCAAGTATGGTTGGTACCTCAACTTAAGAGTGTTTTGACACTAATTCACCTAATTACCATGGAAACATGTATTTGAGTTCCAAGAATCCAAATGTCAGTCAAGATAATAGAATAGAATACCTTTTATTGTCACTATACACAGGTACATTGTGATTAAAAGCAATTTCCGGTATCAGTGCGAGAGTCTGCAAATATGCAAAACACATTAAGAAGGAAAAATAGTGGAAAAATGTCACAGTCCAGTCCTGAGAACGAATGTTCAGAATGTGTTGTTTACAGGAATGAATATAATACTATATATATATATATATATACAGAAGCTGTAACGATCTGTCACTTACTTTCTGATAGTTTTTCGTGTTTTGTACTTTGTTTCCTGTTCAGTGCTCTTATTTTGTCATACTTCCTGTTTACTCCGCTGAGCACTGTTTTTGTCACACTCGCCGTTGATTGGCAGCGGTCCTCAGCTGCGGTCAATCAACAGGTCTATTTATGTTTCACTCGAGCACTCCTCAGTGCTCGAAGTTAAACCTATGTTGGGAACATCTCCATGCAAGACTGCTTTCTGTTTATATATTTTACTTTGATGAAATTAAAATCATCTTACCTGCTTTCTGCTCTCCTGGATTTTTGCATACTTGAGGTCACACAACTGCAGCCATGCGACACCCCAACAGTAACTTCGAGCCAGAAGATTGTGACCTCGCGAGAATCCCTGTCGGCAATCCTCAGCCGACGTTCTGGACCGCACAATTCCTGGAGGACTTGAAGGCCAGGTTTGTGCGGTCCCAGCCTACAGACGCGGACCCTCTCCCCGCGGCAACGCCACCGGCTTCGGCTCTCCGACCGGCGCGTCCCCCGCCGCCATCTTTCCTCTCGGCTCAACGGCTGGCTACGGCTCTCCGACCAGCACGTCCGCCACTTCCTGCATGCCTCGCGGCTCCCGCGGCAACGCTACCGGCTACGGCTCTCCGACCGGCGCGTCCTCCGCCGCCATCCTTCCTCTCGGCAACGCGGCCGGCTACGGCTCACCGACCGGCGCGCCCGCCTCCTCCTTCACGTCTCGCGGCTCCTGCGGCTCCGTCGCCGACTGCGGCTCTCCGACCGGCACGTCCGCCGCCGCCATCCTTCCCGTCGTCTGCTGAGCTGCTTCTCCCTGCTCCTACGCAGCTTCCAGCGGCTGCTCCCCGGCTGCTCTTTTTGCCAGCTCCCGCTCTCTTTTTTGGTTCGCCGAGAGCTCCAGTGGAGCCCACAGTGAGGTCGCTTTTGTCCTCCTGCTGGGACTCGGCACGGGACGTGTCTTCGTCCCTCCTCCTGGTCCCCTCCCGCCCGTCCCTGGTTTTCGCACCGGGGGACTCCGACGAGCAGGCACGTTTTCCCGCATGTGTGAACGGTGTCTGGCAGCCACCTAGTGGAGGGGGGCCCACTATACACTGCGGTGCAGCCAGGCACACACCGCTGTCATCCCCGCCAGCGTCTCCTTCCACGGAGACATCTACGTCCCTGGCGGGCTTTCGCCTAGCCCCAACGCCGGCTCCACGCCGAGCCCCAACGCCGGCTCCACGCCGAGCCCCAACGCCGGCTCCACGCCGAGCCCCAACGCCGGCTCCACGCCGAGCCCCAACGCCGGCTCCACGCCGAGCCCCAACGCCGGCTCCACGCCGAGCCCCAACGCCGGCTCCACGCCGAGCCCCAACGCCGCCAAGAGCAGCACCACGCCGGGCTTCGTCACCGCCGGCATCCGCTATTCCTCGGCCAGCATTTGCTGCTCCTCGCCCGGCGGCATCTGCCGCTTTCACGCCGCCGATGACATCTGCAACAATCACGCCGCCGATGACGCCTGCCGCTTTCACGCCGCCGATGACGTCTGCCGCTTTCACGCCGCCGATGACGTCTGCCGCTTTCACGCCGCCGATGACGTCTGCCGCTTTCACGCCGCCGATGACGTCTGCCGCTTTCACGCCGCCGATGACGTCTGCCGCTTTCACGCCGCCGATGACGTCTGCCGCTTTCACGCCGCCGATGACGTCTGCCGCTTTCACGCCGCCGATGACGTCTGCCGCTTTCACGCCGCCGATGACGTCTGCCGCTTTCACGCCGCCGATGACGTCTGCCGCTTTCACGCCGCCGATGACGTCTGCCGCTTCCACGCCGCCGATGACGTCTGCCGCTTCCACGCCGCCGATGACGTCTGCCGCTTCCACGCCGCCGATGACGTCTGCCGCTTCCACGCCGTTGATGACGTCTGCCGCTTCCACGCCGTTGATGACGTCTGCCGCTTCCACGCCGGCACCAACATCGGCTCCTCAGCCGCCTCCTGCAGAGGTATCTGTTTTGGCTGCAGCCCCCGCTGCTTTGTCTGCTGTCTCCGGGCCTGCTTCAGCGCGCCCGCCTCCACGTCAGCCGCGGATGTGGCCGTGCCCTGGGCGTCCTCCTCGCGGGATGCACTCGTCTCTTTTTCGGCCAATGATGTGGCTGTTCCGTGGCCGCCCGCCCCGCCAGTTCCAGCGGCGCTCTACGCGCCGTCGCCACCTGACTTTCCCTCGCTGGCTGCGGGGACACGAGGTTTGGCGACCTTCCACCAAATCCTCCTTCCATCCTCCCTTACTTTGTGGACATTTTTTTCCATTTTTCTTTTCCAGGGAACATCTGGTATCTGTTCCTTGAGGGGGAGGTCCTGTAACGATCTGTCACTTACTTTCTGATAGTTTTTCGTGTTTTGTACTTTGTTTCCTGTTCAGTGCTCTTATTTTGTCATACTTCCTGTTTACTCCGCTGAGCACTGTTTTTGTCACACTCGCCGTTGATTGGCAGCGGTCCTCAGCTGCGGTCAATCAACAGGTCTATTTATGTTTCACTCGAGCACTCCTCAGTGCTCGAAGTTAAACCTATGTTGGGAACATCTCCATGCAAGACTGCTTTCTGTTTATATATTTTACTTTGATGAAATTAAAATCATCTTACCTGCTTTCTGCTCTCCTGGATTTTTGCATACTTGAGGTCACACAACTGCAGCCATGCGACACCCCAACAGAAGCATTCAAATTGTGAATCGAAAGTAAAAATTGCACACAGAGAGAGGTGCTAAACTATAAAATCAGTGCCTATGAGAGTTCACCGTGCTCATGGCTTTACGGAAAAAAACTATTCTTGAGTCTGTTTGTCTTAGACGCGATGATGACCCTGTTGCGCCTTCCTGAGGGCAACAGGTCAGAGCCAGGGTGGGAGCTGTCCTTGATACTGTTCGTAGCTCTGCCGAGGCAGCGGGAGGTGTAAATGTCTATCAGGGGTGGGGGGGAGAGGGCAGTCGATGATCTGCTGTGCTGCCGGTACCAATCTCTGGATTGAGTCTCTCCCTGTCTGCGGCAGTGCAGCTGCCGTACCATGCCGTGATGTAGTCATCATCATCGGCGGTCACTCGAAGCGAGTATGACGATCCCCCTTGTAGGGGGGTATCCAATTATGGAGGATGCCTGTGCGCGACTTTGTTTAACGTGGGGAGACTGGTACACAGACAGTCACCACACGATCCTTGACAGATCAGGGTCAGGGTCCAGTGGCATGGAGTGCTAGACGACTGGGGACCCTTTTCTGCTGCAGCCTTCATCCTCCATCCCAGCCGTTGTGATGCTCCATAGATTTAGCAGTCATGTGCCACCGTTGAGGTTCTAGGGTTGGCTAGGGGGCAGTCAGGTACTCGGCCTTTGCCAATGGCCACCTGGGGTAACAGTAGCAAAGGGGTTAACCTCCTAGTGCCCCAAGACCCCATAGAGGAGCCTCCACTGCCGGATGCACTTTAACGTCATCCCCAGGACACAAAATGCTGACATACTACTTGATGTAGTATGTCAGCAGGCTCTCAATGGATGAGCGGTAGAAGGTCAGCAGCACGTTGGATTCCAGGTTGTACTTTTTGAGGACTCTCAAACAGCCGGTCTTGCTCGCTGGCATAAGCTCGTAGCTCGAGATCGACATAACTTTGTTTTTCCAACCGTGGGAAGGAAGAGAGTGAGTGTGAAGGACGGTGCAGAGACAAAGAAATGGACGAAATCATTAAAAACGTGACGGAGTGTGTCGCCAACTTGTTTGAAGAAATTCGAGCGGGCTCGTCTGCGCCAAGCTGAAGAAAAATGAGTCTATCACTAGGGGGCAGTCAGGTACTAGGCCTTTGCCAAGGGCCACCTGAGGTAACAGTAGCAAAGGGGTTAACCTCCTAGTGCCCCAAGACCCCATAGAGGAGCCTCCACTGCTAGATGCACTTTAACGTCATGCCCAGGACACAAAATGCTGACATACTACGTGATGTAGTATGTCAGCAGGCTCTCAATGGATGAGCGGTAGAAGGTCAGCAGCAGGTTGGAGTCCAGGTTGTACTTTTTGAGGACTCAAACAGATGGTATTGCTCGCTGGCATTAGCTCGTAGCTCGAGATCGACATAACTTTGTTTTTCCAACCTTTGGAAGGAAGAGAGTGAGTGGGAAGGACGGTGCAGAGACAAAGAGGTGGACGAAATCATCAAAAATGTGACGTAGTGTGTCGCCAACTTGGTTGAAGGAATTCGAGCGGGATCGTCTGCGCCAAGCTGAAGCAAAATGAGTCTAACACTAAGGGGCAGTCAGGTACTCGGATTTTGCCAAGGGACACCTGGGGTAATAGTAGCAAAGGGGTTACCTCCTAGTGCCTCAAGACCCCATAGAGGAGCCTCCACTGCCGGATGCACTTTAACGTCATGCCCAGGACACAAAATG